>NC_092053.1:88260744-88402353 GCF_003086295.3 Arachis hypogaea
CTTGCGCAAAATTAAAAAGGGAATAAAAGCAATACATGATAGACAATAACTACAAATTAATTAAAAGTAAAAGTAATTCCTTGTATTAATAAATTCTAAAAATAATCTAATAATAACTCTGAACAAAAATTAAGGATATGAAAGAGTAAGGGAATAAGAAAACAAACTAGAATAATAACTTCTTCAACGGAGGTAATGACTTTTCTCAATATCCAAAGCAAAAGCATAAAACTAAAAATATGAATGTAAAAGGAAACCTAGAGGAAGGGTAATTTCTCTCTAAGATTCAGATCTAAAACTAAAACTACGCTAATGAGAATCTGTCCTGAGTCTCTGCTTGTTCCCAGGCTCTAGTATGTGTTTCTGGGCCAAAAACTGGGTCAAAACTCGGCCCGAAATTGCCCCCAACATTTTCTGTTATTTCTGTAGATCGTGCATGTCACGCGTACGCATCACTGGTCATCTTCGCGTGTCACGCGTACACGTCAAGCACGCGCACGCGTCGTCTAGCAAATCTCCAATCCACGCGTACTCGTCAGGTACACGCACGCGTCACTATAAAAATCTCCAGATCACGCACACGCGTGAGCTATGCATGCGTGTCGATGCTCGCTGGTTGTCTCCTTTATTTCTTCTGCTCCTTCCATTTCTGCAAGCTTCCTCTCTATCCTCTAAGCCATTCCTGCCTTACAAAGCCTGAAACATTGAACACATAGATCACGGCATCGAATGGTATAAAGTGAAATTAAAATATACAAATTAAAGGCTTAGGAAACAAGGTTTCAATCATAGAACAAAACTAGGAAGGAATTGTAAAATCATGCAAATCATATGAATAAGTGGGCAAGGACTTGATAAAAACCACTCAATTGATCATAAGATAAACCATAAAATAGTGGTTTATCACACATTATCTATTTGTGGTCCAAATGTGCAAGAAGAGTTGGATACCATTAAAGCGCAATTACAAGCGTTAGTTTCCTATATTGCTTCTAAGAAAGGAGGTAAAGTTCCAGTGCAATTGACTAGAATGTTCTCTACTCAACAAATTTCACCGGTACAAATACAATTTATGTTCTTAATACCTTAAATATAGTTAAATAAGAATTTTTTAAAAGATTTAATAAGTAGCTAGATAGCAAAGTTATTATTCCACTTACAAGTCAATGGAGTCATAGCAATAGGTGATAGTAAATGTGATATAGATTGTCTTCCACCAATAAAACTTTGTGCTTTTCCCTCCATTATAATAGCATGAATGATTGTGAGAAGGGTAATAATAAAAAAAATGTTGAAATATTATTGTTCCTTTGAAGAAGTGATACGATGTTTGATTTGTGCTTTTAATTAATTATTTGTTGCTTGGGATGATGTTGATTCATAAAGAAAGAAACCAAACCTCATTGACTGAGCTTGATGCTTTTATGATAATAGCATATGTCTGTATAACAAGAAATGATACCAATATTAAAATCTTATTGGTTATTAATAACATGATTGCATCATAGGAAGAGTCATCTACTACATACAGCGGGTTTTACAAGAATATAGATGACACTAAAAGAGGAACATAAGTATATATGGTACCTGTATTAGTGTCATGAATTCAATTACTTAAAAAAAAAATAATGCAGATTGTAGAACTGGCAATAAGTCATACAAGCAAAATAAATTTAGAGTCTAATTATTATGTACTGACACAATAAAACTTATAAAAAAATAGTTAGTGAAGTCAAATACTTTTTTCAATATAGTAATATATAATTGATTGTCTCTGTAATGTAATATGTATAGAATTAAAATCCATAATTATATACAATAAAAATATAAAATGTGAACTATAATATAATGTCAAGTAGTTTAAAAAGGAACATATAGGAAGTTGACAAGTTTACTTACCCAAGATGCCCATCCTATTCCATAGAGCCATGCCTACATAGAATCATATATGCATAGAATAAGGTGTCAGCAAGTGACTCAAACTCAAAATCTCTTGACTAAAATATAAGATATTTACCATTTTGACTAATCTCATATTTGTTACTACTATATATATTTAATTTATAAAAAAGTGGACTAATATCTAGACACTTATTAATACACTAGTATAAATAACTTATTTGACTATATTTAACATAATTATTGATGAGCGGATAATTTATACGCTTTTTGGCATTGTTTTTAATATGTTTTTAGTATATTTTAATTAGTTTTTATTAGTTTTTATTTAAAATTTACTTTTCTGGACTTTACTATGAGTTTGTGTATTTTTCTGTGATTTCAGGTATTTTCTGGCTGAAATTGAGGGACCTGAGCAAAAATCTGATTCAGAGGCTGAAAAAGGACTGCAGATGCTGTTGGATTCTGACCTCCCTGCACTCAAAGTGGATTTTCTGGAGCTACAGAAACCCAATTGGTGCGCTCTCAATTGCGTTGAAAAGTAGACATCCTGGGCTTTCCAGAAATATATAATGGTCCATACTTTGCCCGAGATTTGATGGCCCAAACAGGCGTTCTAATTTAGCTCAAGAATTCTGGCGTTTAACGCCGGAACTGGCATAAAAACTGGAGTTACACGCCTAAACTGACACAAAAGCTGGCGTTTAACTCCAAGAAAATTCTCTACACATGAAAGCTTCAATGCTCAGCCCAGGAACACACCAAGTGGGCCCCGAAAGTGGATTTTTACACTAAACACCCTAGCTTACTCATTTTCTGTAACCCTAGGTCACCAGTTTACTATAAAAACTACTTTAAGTGATTCATCTTGTACTTCATGACACTTTACATGTTTCCTATTGTATTCTCTACGGCATGAGTCTCTAAACCCCATTGTTGGTGGTGAGGAGCTCTGCTGTTCTTCATAAATTAATGCAATTACTACTGTTTTCCATTCTATCACGCTTGCTTCTATTCTAAGATATTCATTCGCACTTCAACCTGATGAATGTGATGATCCGTGACACTCATTATCATTCTTACCTATGAACGCGTGCCTGACAGCCACCTCCGTTCTACCTTAGATTGAATGCATATCTCTTAGCCTCATGATTCAGATCAGAGTCTTCGTGGTATAAGCTAGAATTATTGGCGGCCATTCCTGAGATCCGGAATGTCTAAACCTTGTCTGTGGTATTCTAAGTAGGATCTGGGAAGGGATGGCTGTGACGAGCTTCAAACTCGCGATTGTTGGGCGTGTGACAAACGCAAAAAGATCAATGGATCCTATTCCAGCATGATCGAGAACCGACAGATGATTAGCCGTGCGGTGACGGCGCATTTGGAACGTTTTCACTGAGAGGACGGGAAGTAGCCATTGACAACAGTGATGTCCAACATAAAGCTTGCCATGGAAGGAGCCTTGCGTGCATGAAGAAGAAGATAGTAGGAAAGCAGAGATTCAGAAGACAAAGCATCTCCAAAGCCTCAACCTGTTCTTCATTACTGCATAACAAGTATTTATTTCATGTTCTTTTACTTTTTACAATTAAATCTGAGAATTATTGATATCCTGACTAAGAGTTACAAGATAACCATAGCTTGCTTCAAGCCGACAATCTCCGTGGGATCGACCTTTACTCACGTAAGGTATTACTTGGACGACCCAGTGCACTTGCTGGTTAGTTGTGCGGAGTTGCAAAAGTGTGATTGTAATTTCGTGCACCAAGTTTTTGGCGCCGTTGCCGGGGATTGTTCGAGTTTGGACAACTGACGGTTTATCTTGTTGCTTAGATTAGGAATATTTTATTTTTGTTGGTTTAGAGTCTTTTAATTGAGTTTATTTTCATATTTTAAGATTGGTGTCAAGTGCATGCTTTTACTCTCTTTTAATTTTTTCGAATTTGCATGATTCTTAGTCTTTCTTGATCTTTAAAAATTCTAAGTTTGGTGTCTTCTTTGTTTTTCCTTTAATTTTTCGAAAATATTGTGTTTGATTTTCTAAAAATTTTAAGTTTGGTGTCCTTTGTGCTTTTATTTAATTAAAAACAATTTTCAAAAATTGTTCTTGGTGTTCATCTTGATCTTCAAAGTGTTCTTGGTGTTCATCTTGACATTCAAAGTTTTCTTGTTTGTTCTCTGTGTTTTGATCTAAAATTTCTAAGTTTAGTGTCATTTTGTTGTTTTCTCTTTCCGCATTAAAATTCAAAAATAAAAAAAAAAATATCCTTACCTTATTTTACTCATAAATTTTGAAATTTTGCATTAATTCAGTCAAAGATTTTCAAAATCATATCTTTTTTTTAGTCAAGTCAATATTCTAATTTCAAATATTGATCTTATCAAATCTTTTTAATTTCTTCAATCATATCTTTTTTTTTAATTTGCAATCATATCTTCTCAATCATATCTTTTTCAAAATAATTCTCAATCATATCTTTTTTTAATTTGCAATCATATCTTCTAAATCATATCTTTTTCAAAATTATTTTCAATCATATCTTTTTAATTGCTAATTTCAAAATCTTTTTAATTAATTAATTAATTTAGTTTTCAATTTGCTTTGATTTTATTTTCTTTTAGTTTTCGAAATTTTATTTTATTTTCCCTTTATTTTATTTTATTATTTTTGGTCACTTTTAATTAAATAAAATAAATAAATAAATAAAAATATAATTTAATTGTAATTCATATCAATTCTCTTTTCTCCATCATGGACATAAGTGGAAACGAACAGTCCAGAAGGACTCTGGGGTCATATGCTAACCCCATTACAGCTGCATATGGGAGTAGCATCTGTATACCTCCCATCAAAGCAAGCAGCTTTGAGCTAAATTCTCAGCTCATTATCATGGTGCAGCAAAATTGCCAGTATTCCGGTCTTCCACAAGAAGAACCTACTGAGTTTCTGGCACAGTTCTTACAAATTGCTGACACAGTATGTGATAAAGAAGTGGATCAGGATGTCTACAGATTATTATTGTTTCCATTTGCTATAAAAGAGCAAGCTAAGAGGTGGTTAAATAACCAACCCACATCAAGCATAAAAACATGGAGACAATTAACAGACAAATTCCTGAATCAATTTTACCCTCCAAGAAAGATGACACAGCTAAGGCTGGACATCCAAGGCTTTAAACAAGAGGATCATGAATCCCTTTATAATGCCTGGGAGAGGTACAGAGGGATGCTGAGAAAATGCCCATCTGAAATGTTTTCAGAGTGGGTACAGTTAGACATCTTCTACTCTGGGCTTACAGAAAAAGCTCAAATGTCCCTAGACCACTCAGCTGGTGGATCTATACACATGAGAAAAATAATTGAAGAAGCTCAAGAGCTCATAGATACAGTTGCTAGAAATCAACATCTGTACTCAAACAGTGAGTCCTCCATAAAAGAAGAGGCTATGGCAGTAACTACTGATCCTAATCCTCAAGAACAGATTGTTGAACTTAATCAGCAATTACTCCTTATGACAAAACAATTAGCAGAATTCAAAGAGATGCCCCAACACACTAAAAATGCTAACAAGAATATATAAGCACAATTGAATCAGACAAGACAGCAGCTATCTAAACAAATAACAGAAGAATGCCAAGCTGTCCAACTAAGGAGCGGGAAGACATTAAACAACTCAGCTCAAAGTAACAAAAAGTCAAGAAAGGAACAAATGACAGAGGATGACCAAACCACTGCCCAAAATCCCTCTGAGGACATCAAGAGCCCAGAGAGGAATAACTCTGGCGTTCAAACGCCAGAAAAGGGGGAAAAGTTGGCGTTAAACGTGTAACACCCTACCATACAGAGTTTTATGCTTAAGTCATAATTCAGAGATGGCAAGGTATTACGACCTCTAAAACAAAAATTTAGTACGTATAGTAGTATGAATGATTGATTATAGCTAGGAGCCTTTGTAGAAAGAGGGTAAACAAAAACTGTAACTCGAAACCGCAACACTCCGATCGATAACGTAACGAACAGGGATAAGCTAACGCGAGATTATATATATACAAGGGAGTGTCAAAAATAGGAATATCAAGACTCAAAATCCGGTTGCGAAGATAACCGGTCCGAGCATAGTAATATATACATATAATAAAATAAGGAAACCCCAAAGGAAACCCAAAGGGACACAAAAACAGAGAACCTATTCTCCAAAAATCTCCCATAAGAGGAGTCATCACAGTTTGTATTGTTTAATGGAGATAAAAGTATCTAAACAAGATATATAAACCAAAACAAAGTCCCGAGAACAAGGATCTTCGCTAATCCAGACGTCTCCAGCATGCCTCAACGAGAAGCCTCGCGTCCTGCATCTGAAAACCACAAAATCTGCATGGGTGAGAACCAGAGGTCCCCAGCATGGTAACAGCTTCCACATATATAATACATAATAATAGAGGAAAGCCGAAGGCAATCCTAGAACTTCCTCCAGATAATATCAAAGCTTATAAACAAGCTAAACCGTAAGTGGCAACTGACTAAAGATCCTTCAGTCTAACTAATACTTTCCTTTCCAATTCCTTCAGACCTCACAACCACCAGCAGTAGTATAATATAGCAAACACAGTTATATCAGACAAGAGATTCACAATTAGGAACAGATAAGGCATTTAGACAATTAGCAAGTAATATGTAGTCAAATAGGCAATCTCAAACAATTCATGTCGTATGCATATGATGAATGCCTGTCCCTAGTGGCTGATGATATCATCTGTTGGTTATAGAGCCAACCCGACAAGTCCTGGTAGCTAACCATTAGACTGTCCCTCTGTCGCGCATCCCCAACTCGAGTTATACTCATCATAAACTTGATCATAATCATGATCCATATCCATCACCCTCACTGGTGAATATTTACGGGGGCGAGCTCGTCCAGGCTTTCACAGTGCCCGGCCACACTTACGACATAGGGTCGAAAGAGCTTCGAGTCTCAACCTGGAGCACGTGGTGGCTAGCCACTGCTTCCTCCCAAGGAAACCCTTAACTCCGATGGTGGAAGTGCAAACATTCACAATTCATTCAACAGCATATATGCATTTACACTTAGCCATAATCATGGCTCCACCATAACACGGCAATAATCCAGCCATCCGACTCACGGTTAAATCCATAACCAGCCAATTCATTAACAATTACGACACTTCGGCCCATGGCATAACAAGCACCTCCACCGCCATTCTCCGCATCTCACATAATCATCTTTGATCCTCAATGATCATCCATTTTCCCTTGCTTCACTTGCAAGTTACCATATTCACTAGCCCCTTCTCTCATTGCTATGCATATCATAATGATTTAAGACATAAGTGGTGAGATCGGAGGCTTAGAAGTATGAAATTTGGCTTTTAAAACTCAAAAATCAACTTTGGGATGAAAACAGGGCCACGCGTATGCGCACTCCACGCACGCGCGTGGATGGCCACAAAACTCATCGACGCGCAAGCGTCATACGCGTGAACGCGCGGGTTGAAAAATAGCCAAACGACGCGCAAGCGTCAGCCACGCGTACGCGTGGGTGTTCTTGCGCCCCAGGCACAAAACTGGCATAACTCTGGCACAACTCTCTGGAAAATAGCTGGCCATTTGGTGCAGCGCATCGACGCGCCCGCGCACACCACGCGCACGCATGGATGGTGCTTTCTCGAAGAACGGCGCGTACGTGCCAACTGCGCCTACGCGCGGAGGGTCCTTCTGCTAAAAATTTTCTAAGTTAAAAGCTGCAGAATTTACAGATTCAACCCCCAATCTTCTGACGGACATAATTTTCTCATTTTAAATCGTTTTTCACCCGTTCTTCGAACGGCATGGACATCCCGGATCAAATTTCATTTTTAAACAAATTTGGCACAAAATAGAGATCCGTAGTTCAAGTTATGTCCCGTCAAAATATGCCAATTTTCATACAAATTTGGCACAAAACCATGTTTTCATACAAAACCACAAAGTGCCATTTTCAAAACAAGCCACTTTCAACTCTTTTCAAAATCAATCAAAACATGCCAATTTTATCCCTTTTTTTTGAAATCAATCAAAATGTACCAAAATCAACATCAAGCCATCCTCAACTCACACATTGATACTTTACCAAAATTCTCAAAACCACATCCAACCATTTTAACACTTCTCAATCAAATGGCTAAAGGACAAACACAATATCATATCATACATCCTTCCTCATTCCAATTTCCAATAATACCATTTCCAATCAACCATCATTATACATAATCATCATCAAACTCACCATCAACATGGTACCACCCACCAATTCAACCTTAATCATTCATTAAGCATATATCACAGCATACATTTTCTCAGACATCACACAACCAAGGCATCAATATTCATAATCACATATATGATCACATCATATATCTCAACCAATCAACAACATCATCAATTCAATGCCTATCTTAGGGCCTCTAGCCTAAGTATTTCCTACCACATTACATATTAGATACGAGAAACCGAAACCATACCTTAGCCGATTTCCCAAGCTCAACCGGGGCACTTCCAAACCACTTGTTCACAAGCTCTCAAGGTCTCAACACCTCCAAGAACAGATTTTATCACATAAAACCCTCTCCCAAGCTTTCCAAAATCACTAATCAAGCTCCAATATTCACATACACATAACCTAAGCCACAATCATCATACCCATACACAACATCTCAATACACAAACATCATAGAACAAAAAATTATACTAGGGTTGAGAATCTTACTATACCCAAGGTCCAAGGAGACAAGATTAACCTTCTCCTTCAAGAGAGTTGAGTCCTATAACATCAAAGAGCCCAAAATCTCAACATTTCATCCATGAAACTCTAAAACAAGGGCTGGAATTTCGAAGAGCAAAACGTAGCTTACCTCAAGATTGATTATATGGGTTTTGTAGAGCTCTCCGCGGTGAATGTGTGGCTGCAAATGGTGCGACGATCGGAGCTCTAGATCAAAAGTTATGGTGGTTTAAAGATCAACCAAGGGAGAGAACTTGAGAGAGTGTTCTTCCCCCCTCCATATCAATTTCAGCGTGAATTAGAGTGTTGTGAGGAGAGAGAGTGCTGAAAACTAGGGTTTTGGTTTAGTTTAGTTGGGCCAAGGGCCCACTTTGGGTCCGGTTGGCCCGGTTTGGCCCGTTCGGTCTAATCTTGGTCTGTTTTCTATAAAATTGGTACCGAAATTCTCGTCTCAAACTCCTCTATCACATTTAGCCATAAAAATAATATTTTTGGCTTTCTAGAATAAATTCTCATTTATGGGTTAATTAGCCGTTAATTAACCGGGTCTTATAAAACGCCCATTCCTTATCCAGTTCTGGCGTTCAAACGCCAGAAAAGGGTGGGAAGCTGGCGTTAAACGCCCATCCAGCACCCAATCCTGGCGTTCAAACGCCAATAAGGAATCAGACACCTGCAACTGCTGATAGTAACCCCTCTAAGAAGGCTTCTCCAACCACTTCTGTAGAGAATAAACCTGCAGCAACTAAGGTTGAAGAATATAAAGCCAAGATGCCTTATCCTTAGAAGTTCTGCCAAGCGGAACAGGATAAGCAATTTGCCCGCTTTGCAGACTATCTCAGGACTCTTGAAATAAAGATCCCGTTTATAGAGGCACTTGAGCAAATACCCTCTTATGTTAAGTTCATGAAAGAGATCTTAAGTCATAAGAAGGATTGGAGAGAAACTAAAAGAGTGTTTCTCACTGAAGAATGCAGTGCAGTCATTCTAAAGAGCTTACCAGAAAAGCTTCAAGATCCAAGATGCTTTATGATACCATGCACATTAGAGGGTGCTTGCACCAAGACAGCTCTATGTGACCTTGGAGCAAGTATCAACCTAATACCTGCATCCACTATCAGAAGGCTTGGGTTGACTGAAGAAGTCAAACTAACCCGGATATGTCTTCAACTTGCTGATGGCTCTATTAAATATCCATCAGGCATCATTGAGGACATGATTGTCAAGGTTGGGCGATTCGCCTTTCCCACTGACTTTATAGTGCTGGAAATGGAGGAGCACAAGAGTGCAACTCTGATTCTAGGAAGACCTTTCCTAGCAACTGGACGAACTCTTATTGATGTACAAAAAGGGGAAGTGACCCTGAGAGTCAATGACGATGAATTCAAGTTAAATTCTGTCAAAGCTATGCAGCATCCAGACACATCAAATGACTGCATGAGCACTGATATTATTGACTCTTTGGTGGAAGAGATCAATATGACTGAGATCCTTGAATCAGAGTTAGAGGACATTTTTAAAGATGTTCAGCCTGATTTGGAGGAATCAGAGGAAATAAAAGAACCTCTGAAAATCCCTCAGGAAGAGGAGAAACCTCCTAAACCCGAGCTCAAAACACTACCACCATCCTTGAAATATGTATTTCTGGAAGAGCGTGACACTTTTCCAGTGATCATAAGCTCTGCTTTAAATCCACAGGAAGAGAAAGCACTAATTCAAGCGGTAAGGACACACAAGACAGCTCTTGGGTGGTCCATAAGTGACCTTAAGGGCATTAGCCCAGCAAGATGCATGCACAAGATCCTATTGGAGGATGATGCTAAGCCAGTGGTTCAACCACAGAGGTGGCTAAATCCAACCATGAAGGAAGTGGTGCAGAAAGAGGTCACTAAGTTACTGATGCCAGGGCATCTTGGCTAGTCTTACTAGCCATTTTTTGTATGCTTTAGGTTGGTTTCATGCATTTTCTTGGGTAAGCAAGTATTTGGTTGAAAATGCATTCATACCATAATTCAAGCAAACATTGTGAATTTTGGATGATTTCATGAGAATTATGCATGAATTGAATTATAAAATGGATGATGCATGATCTCATGATTAAGAGCAAGACTTTGATGTACTTTGTTTGATTGATTTCAGGTAACAAGAAGCAGAGAAGAGCCACGTTAGTGCCACTAATGTGGCCATTAAAGTGGAAGGAAGGAAAGCTTGGAAAGTTAGTGAGAACGTTAATGCCACTAACGTTAGCGAAGGGCAAGAAGACCCACGTTAGCGACCCCGTTAGCTCCACTAACGTGGGCACTAACATGGAAGAAAAGAGAAGCCCCAACGTTAGTGAGAAAGTTAATGGCATTAACTTTGAAGAAGGAGTAGCGTTATTGGCAAAAGTGAGTGCTAATAACGCTAGCGAAGCAAAAGAAGACCCACGTTAGCTTCCACGTTAGTTACATTAACGTGGGAACTAACGTGGAAGGAAAGGGAAGCGCCAACGTTAGTGGAAAAAGTGAATGCCACTAACGTTGGTGAAGCAAAGGAAGACCCACGTTAATGGCCACGTTAGTTACACTAACGTGGACATTAACGTGGGCAAAAGTCTCACCTGGCAGCCTGACCATGCCTTCTTCAAACAAGAATAACTTGAGCCACAAAGCTCCAAATGAGGTGATTCCAATGGCATTGGAAAGTAGGATTCCAGATCTTTCCAAGCATATATGGCACTACATGGTAGACACTGAATTTGAGGGAGAAAACCTGCCCCGAAAGTGCAAAGATGAACATGGTATCAACTTGTAGTAAGGCCAGCTGACCTCTTCACCTTCCAAGAAGTGTAACTCGAGCTGTAGAGCTCCAAATAATGCGCTTTCAAAAGCATTGGAAAGTAGACATCCAGGGCTTTCCAACAATATATAATAGTATGGGGTGGACATTAAGTTTGGGCTCCAGAACCTGGCAATATTAACCCCTTGGACGCGGACGTTATTGGCACTCACTTTTGCCAATAACGCCAGCCACTATGCCAGCAACCCTGTCCCCTTCAAAGGAGCATAACTTGAGTTACAAAGGTCCAATTGAGGTGATTCCAGTTGCGTTAGAAAGCTGACATTTAGAGCTTTCCAACAATATATAATACTCTATATTGGGCATGAAATTGGACCACAAACCAGAGGTATCTTTTAAGCCCCAAAAATACCAACTGGGTAGCAAGTGTGATGTTAGCCACACTAACTTCAGCACTAACGCCACACTTGTAGCATTAGTGTGGCTAACACTAGCACTGACATTAGCACCTGGACCTCAACTTGATTCACTTTCAAGGACCACCCAACCTCAAGGAAGCAAGCCCACAAGTGTCAACCAATCAAGGCCACAAGAAGCATCTAGAATAGGAATTTTCATTTAATTGTAATTTGCTTTTAATTTCATTTTGTAATTTAGGAGAGCCTATATAAGGGCCTTAGTTTTTACATTCAAAGAGGACTGACATTCGGAAATGGGGGATTGAAGAGGGGTCTTCGGACTCCCTCCCCTCACACACTTTTCCTTCCCTTTCTTTTCTTTGTACTTTTCATTTATGAATTTTGAAGTTTCAATTTTAGTTTTAATCTTAGTTTTAATCTTTATCTTTACTTTTCTGCACTTTCTTTCTTTTCTATTTTGGTAGAGCAATGATTAACTAACTCTTTTCATTGGGTTAGAGAGCTCTATTGTGATTCAATGGATCAATTGTAGTTCTTATTCTTCTTCTTCTTTCTTTTCTCTTGATTTTACTAGAGAGCTTTCGATCTTCATCTAATTGGGTAATTGTCTCGGAAGAGAAATTGCTCATACTTGGAATTCCTCTGAACCTTGGAAGAGGAATGAGGAAATCATGCTAGAAATGCTCTCTCACATTGGATTAGGTTGGGGGTTGGATGGATATTGTGACATTTAATCTTACCAATACTTTGATCTATGAATGTGTGTGGTATAATCAGTGACCAAACTTCATCTCTTCCCATGAGCAATTAAATCAAGGAATTGGGAAATTGTTCAAGCTTAGAGAGATTGGATTGCCCAGGAATTGGGATCCAATCACTTAAGATTGCCAAGGAGATCAATGAATGCATTGATTAAGGAAGAGATGAGAATGAACTTGATCCGGAGGATTGCAATATCTCTTGATTCCAATGTTCATTTTATTTTTAGTTCTTACATTTACTTTTCTTGCCATTTTACTTGTCTGCACTTTATTGCTTTTCCTTTCTTTTCTGTCAATTTACAATTCCAGCTGCTCATCATCCAAATCTGAACCGTCTGACTAGGATAATCAATTAACCATTGATTGCTTAATCCGTTAATCTCTGTGGGATTCGACCTCACTCTTTTGTGAGTTATTACTTGACGACAATTCGGTATACTTTCCGAAGGGAGATTTGTTGAGAGACAAGTTTTCGTGCATCAGTTACTAGAGGCTGGGATTATTTATCCTATTTCTAATAGCCCCTGGGTGAGCCCTGTCCAAGTTATCCCCAAGAAGGGAGGCATGACAGTGGTTCATAATGAAAAGAATGAACTGGTTTCCACAAGAACAGTTACAGGGTGGCGTATGTGTATTGACTACAGAAGGCTCAATACAGCCACCAGAAAGGATCATTTTCCTTTACCATTCATAGACTAGATGCTAGAGAGACTAGCAGGCCATGAATACTACTGCTTTTTGGATGGCTATTCAGGCTACAACCAAATTATAGTGGATCCTCTAGACCAAGAGAAAACAGCATTCACATGTCCATCTGGAGTATTTGCTTACAGAAGAATGCCTTTTGGTCTATGCAATGCACCTGCAACCTTTCAGAGGTGCATGCTCTCTATCTTCTCTGATATGGTAGAGAAGTTCCTGGAAGTCTTCATGGATGACTTCTCAGTATTTGGAGACTCATTTAGCTCCTGTCTTGATCATCTAGCACTTGTCTTGAAAAGGTGCCAAGAGACTAACCTGGTCTTAAACTGGGAAAAATGTCACTTTATGGCGACTGAAGGAATTGTCCTTGGGCACAAAATTTCAAGCAAGGGAATAGAGGTGGATCAAGCCAAGGTAGAGGTAATTGAGAAATTACCACCACCTGCCAATGTTAAGGCAATCAGAAGCTTTCTGGGGCATGCAGGATTCTATAGGAGGTTCATAAAGGATTTTTCAAAAATTGCAAAACCTCTAAGCAACCTGCTAGCTGCTGACACGCCATTTGTATTTGACACATAGTGTCTGCAGGCGTTTGAGACCCTAAAAGCCAAGCTGGTTACAGCACCAGTCATCTCTGCACCTGACTGGACATTACCATTCGAATTAATGTGTGATGCCAGTGACCATGCCATTGGTGCAGTGTTAGGACAAAGGCATAACAAGCTTCTGCACATCATTTACTATGCCAGTCGTGTTCTAAATAACGCACAGAAGAATTACACAACCACAGAAAAGGAGTTACTTGCAATGGTTTCTGCCATTGACAAGTTTAGATCCTATTTAGTAGGTTCAAAAGTGATTGTGTATACTGACCATGTTGCTCTTAAATATCTACTCACAAAGCAGGATTCAAAACCCAGGCTCATAAGATGGGTGTTGCTTCTGCAAGAGTTTGATATAGAAATAAGAGACAAAAAGGGACAGAGAACCAGGTAGCTGATCACCTGTCCCGGATAGAAACAGTAGCAAGGGCGTCCCTCCCTCCTACTGAGATCTCTAAGACCTTTCTGGATGAGCAACTTTTTGCCATTCAAGAAGCACCATGATTTGCAGACATTGCAAATTATAAAGCTGTGAGGTTCATACCCCAGGAGTACAGCAGGTTGCAAAAGAAAAAACTAATTTCTGATGCAAAGTACTACTTATGGGATGATCCATATCTCTTTAAGAGATGCGCAGACAGAATGATCCGCAGATGCGTCCCTAGAGAGGAGGCACAGAAGATCCTGTGGCATTGCCATGGATCACAGTATGGAGGACATTTCAGAAGTGAGCGAACAGCCACTAAAGTCCTCCAATGTGGCTTCTATTGGCCTACTCTCTATCGAGATGCCCGAGAGTTTGTGCGTAACTGTGACAGTTGCCAAAGAGCTGGTAACTTGCCTCATGGTTATGCCATGCCTCAACAAGGGATCTTAGAGATTGAGTTGTTTGACGTATGGGGTATTGACTTCATGGGTCCTGTCCCACTATCATACTCAAACACTTACATTCTGGTGGCAGTAGACTACGTATCTAAATGGGTGGAAGCAATTGCCACACCCACTAATGATACCAAGACCGTGCTGAAGTTCCTTCAGAAATATATTTTCAGCAGATTTGGTGTTCCCAGAGTACTAATTAGTGATGGGGGCACCCATTTCTGCAATAAACAGCTTTACTCTGCTATGGTTCGATATGGAATTAGCCACAAAGTAGCAACTCCGTATTATCCACAGATAAATGGGCAGGATGAGGTCTCTAACAGAGAATTAAAGAGAATTCTGGAACGGACTGTAATTGCCCGTAGAAAGGATTGGGCAAAGAGCTTGGATGATGCTCTGTGGGCATACAGAACAGCATTCAAGACTCCTATAGGAACCTCTCCATACCAGCTTGTGTATGGCAAGGCCTGTCATCTGCCCGTGGAACTGGAACATAAAGCCTACTGGGCAACCAAATTCCTAAACATGGATGCTAAGTTAGCTGGTGAGAAAAGATTGCTCCAGCTAAATGAGCTAGAGGAGTTCAGACTCAATGCTTTTGATAATGCCAAAATTTATAAGGAAAAAGCAAAAAAGTGGCATGACAAGAAATTGTCATCCAAAGTCTTTGAGCCAGGACAAAAAGTTCTGCTGTTCAACTCTAGGCTCAGATTATTCCCCGGGAAATTAAAATCCCGATGGAGGGGACCATATGTGATTACAGGAGTGTCACCATATGGATATGTTGAGCTTCAAGATATTGATTCTGACAAAAAGTTTATTGTTAATGGACAGAGAATCAAACATTATCTTGAAAGCAATTTTGAGCAAGAATGCTCAAAACTGAGACTTGAATGAAGCTCAGGAAAGGTCCAACTAAAGACAATAAAGAAGCGCTTGCTGGGAGGCAACCCAGCCATTAGCAAGTTATTTGTCTTAATTAATACTTGTAGAAGTTTGATATACATTTTTCTTCAAAGGTTAATCATCAAAATTAAAGGAATTCATAGAGTTACAGAAGGATTCAGTGCAAAAACCAGAGAAAAGGAGCTTGCTGGCAAGAAAACGCCAATAAAGGGCATTTTGGGCGTTAAACGCCAGTAAAGGTACCATTTTGGGCGTTAAACACCAGAATGGGTACCATTCTGGGCGTTTAACGCCATAATTGCAGCATCCTGGGCATTCAGCAAAACGCCCAGTGATAAAGGGGTTTCTGGCGTTTAACGCCAGCCAGGGTACCTTCTTAATTTCTTAATTTCTGGCGTTCAAAAACTCAATTATCTTCTTAATTTCTTTCCAAATCTTTTTCAACTCATCATATCATCTTTTAATTCTTAGATGCATAACCAAATTTTCGGATTTAACATCTTTATATCTTTTTTAATTACAAATCTCATCTTTTTCATATCATGATTTTATTTTCTTCCATCAATCATATCTCTATCTCATATCTCTTTCAAATTTTTTGAAATCCCTCCCCTCCTCCTATAAATATACATTCGGCCATCCCCTCCTCTATACCATTCGAATTTGCCTCCTTTCCTCTCTCTCCCCTTTCCTTTCTTTTGCTTAAGGGCAAACAAACCTCTAAGTTTGGTGTATTTTTCTGTGATCACTGAGCTAAAATTCATCAAGATCATGGCACCTAAGGGAAATCAAACCAAATCAAGAGGCAAGAAAGAGAATACTCCAAGGAGTCTTTGGAATCAAGAGAGGTTCTTAATCAAAGAACATGCAGACCATTACCGTAAAATAATGGTCTAAGGTCAGTGATCCCGGAAGTTAAATTCAATATAAAAGAGGATGAATATCCGGAGATCCAAGAGCAAATTCGAAACAGAGGATGGAAAATTCTAGCCAATCCTGAGACAAAGGTTGGAAGAAACATGGTTCAAGAATTCTACTCAAATCTGTGGCTGACAGGTAAGCAGAGAATAACTGGAACCGCCTTTCATACCTACCGAACCATGGTCAGAGGGAGGCTTATTTACTTCCATCTGGATAAAATAAGAGAGATCTTCAAATTACCTCAACTACAAGATGATCCAAAATCCTTTAATAGGAGAATGGTGAGAGTAGATAAGGGGTTAGATCAAGTTCTAGAGGACATATGCCTCCCTGGAACTAAGTGGATAACCAATTCAAAAGGTGTCCCAAACCAACTCAAGAGGGGAGATCTCAAACCAGTTGCAAGAGGCTGGTTGGACTTCATTGGGCGTCCTATATTGCCCACTAGCAACCGCTCTGAGGTCACTGTCAAAAGAGCAGTGATGATTCATTGTATTATGCTTGGAAAAGAAGTGGAGATTCATCATCTTACACAATTGCAAACAAGAACTCCGCTGAAGCCAAACTGGCCTACCCAAGCTTACTTTCTCTGCTATGTAAAGATGCTGGGGTGAGGATGGGAGTAGATGAATTCATCCCAATCGAACACCCAATCACCAAGAAGTCAATGGAAGGACAAGTGCAAGACAACTCCATCAAAAGGAGGGCGCAGGAGTTCCTCCCAGAAATTCCTAAAATTGACTACTGGACCCACCTAGAAGCATCTGTTACCAAGCTGCAAGAAGCTATGGAACAACTTAAGGAAGAACAGCAGAATCAAAACTGCATGCTCTGCAAACTGCTGAAAGAACAGGAGAAGCAGGGGCGTGAGCTAAAGGAGCTGAAGCGCCAAAAGCTCTCCCTTGAAGGACCAAGCACCCCACAAATTGAGGGAGCATCCACTTCTCAAAATCAAGGTTGTTGAGTCCTAACTCTGTGATAACCTTTATTATTAAGAGTCTATTTTAAGAGTCATTTATTTTTCTGTTTTTATTTTCTGCCTTCTATTATTATTGGTTTGCTCCTATATTTATTTTTGAGTCTTATTGTCATTCCATGATTAATAAAATTTAAAGTTTATGTCTTAAAGCTATAAATGTCCCATGAATCCATCACCTTTCTTAAAAGAAAGGTATTTTTAATTGAAAAAGAAAAAGAAGTACATGAATTTTGAATTTTAAAACAGTTTAATTATTTTGATGTGGTGGCAATACTATTGTTTTCTGAATGAATGCTTGAACAGTGCATATTTTTGAATTTGATTGTTTATGAATGTTAAAATTGTTGGCTCTTGAAAGAATGATGGGAAAAGGAGAAATGTTGTCTGATGATCTGAAAAATCATAAAATTGATTCTTGAAGCAAGAAAAAGCAGTGAAAAGCTAGCAGAAAAAAAAAGGAGAAAAGAAAAAGAAAGAAAAATAAAAGCAAGCAGAAAAAGCCAATACCCCTTTAAACCAAAAGGCAAGGGTGATAAAAAGGATCCAAGGCTTTGAGCATCAGTGGATAGGAGGGCCCACAGGAATAAAATCCTGGCCTAAGCGGCTAAACCAAGCTATCCCTAACCATGTGCTTGTGGCGTGAAGGTGTCAAGTGAAAACTTGAGACTGAGCGGTTAAAGTCAAGGTCCAAAGCAAAAAGAAGAGTGTGCTTAAGAACCCTGGACACCTCTAATAGGGGACTCTAGCAAAGCTGAGTCACAATCTGAAAAGGTTCCCCAGTTATGTGTCGGTGGCATTTATGTATCCGGTGGTAATACTGGAAAACAAAGTTCTTAGGGCCACAGCCAAGACTCATAAAGTAGCTGTGTTCAAGAATCAACATACTTAACTAGGAGAATCAATAACACTATCTGGATTCTGAGTTCCTATAGATGCCAGTCATTCTGAACTTTAAGGAATAAAGTGAGATGCCAAAACTGTTCAGAAGCAAAAAGCTAAAAGCCTCGCTCATCTAATTAATACTAATCTTCATAGATGTTTTTGGAATTCATTGTATATTCTCTTCTTTTTATCCTATTTGATTTTCAGTTGCTTGGGGACAAGCAACAATTTAAGTTTGGTGTTGTGATGAGCGGATAATTTATACGCTTTTTGGCATTGTTTTTAGTATGTTTTTAGTATATTTTAATTAGTTTTTTTTATATTTTTATTAGTTTTTATTTAAAATTCACTTTTCTGGACTTTACTATGAGTTTGTGTGTTTTTCTATGATTTCAGGTATTTTCTGGCTGAAATTGAGGGACCTGAGCAAAAATCTGAATCAGAGGCTGGAAAACGACTGCAGATGCTGTTGGATTCTGACCTCCCTGCACTCAAAGTGGATTTTCTGGAGCTACAAAAGCCCAATTGGTGCGCTCTTAATTGCGTTGGAAATTAGACATCCTAGGCTTTTCAGCAATATAATAGTCCATAATTTGCCCGAGATTTGATGGCCCAAACAGGCGTTTTAATTCAGCTCAAGAATTCTGCCGTTTAACGCCGGAACTGGCATAAAAACTGGAGTTAAACGCCCAAACTGGCACAAAAGCTGGCGTTTAACTCCAAGAAAAGTCTCTACACATGAAAGCTTCAATGCTCAGCCCAAGCACACACCAAGTGGGCCCCGGAAGTGGATTTTTACACTAAACACCCTAGCTTACTCTTTTTCTGTAACCCTAGGTCACCAGTTTACTATAAAAACTACTTTTAGTGATTCATCTTGTACCTCATGACACTTTACATGTTTCCTATTGTATTCTCTACGGCATGAGTCTCTAAACCCCATTGTTGGGGGTGAGGAGCTCTGCTGTTCTTTATGAATTAATGCAATTACTACTGTTTTCCATTCTATCACGCTTGCTTCTATTCTAAGATATTTATTCGCACTTCAACCTGATGAATGTGATGATCCGTGACACTCATCATCATTCTCACCTATGAACGCGTGCCTGACAACCACCTCCGTTCTACCTTAGATTGAATGCATATCTCTTAGCCTCATGATTCAGATCAGAGTCTTCGTGGTATAAGCTAGAATTATTGGCGGCCATTCCTGAGATCCGGAACGTCTAAACCTTGTCTGTGGTATTCTGAGTTGGGCGTGTGACAGACGCAAAAGGATCAATGGATCCTATTCCAGCATGATCGAGAACCGACAGATGATTAGCCGTGCGGTGACAGCGTATTTGGAACGTTTTCACTGAGAGGACGGGAAGTAGCCATTAACAACGGTGATGCCCAACATAAAGCTTGCCATGAAAGGAGCCTTGCGTGCATGAAGAAGAAGATAGTAGGAAAGCAAAGATTCAGAAGACAAAGCATCTCCAAAGCCTCAACCTGTTCTTCATTACTGCATAACAAGTATTTATTTCATGTTCTTTTACTTTTTGCAATTCAATCTGAGAATTATTGATATCCTGACTAAGAGTTACAAGATAACCATAGCTTGCTTCAAGCCGACAATCTCCGTGGGATCGACCCTTACTCACGTAAGGTATTACTTGGACGACCCAATGCACTTGCTGGTTAGTTGTGCGGAGTTGCAAAAGTGTGATTGTAATTTCGTGCACCAATTATCTTCTCTTTTTTTCCTTTGCTTTTTCTTCTTCAATTTTAGATTAATAGATTCAGATTCAGTTTTCTATCCTTTTTTATTGTGCCTATAATTATATTTTTGTTATAGGGATTAGATTAAAAGAGTGAGATTCCATCACCAAAAGAGTTAGCAAGTAAGTCTTCTATAAGACTCCAGATTTTTAAAAATTAAATAATAAGTTACTTAAGATTTATTATATTTAATTAAGATTATATTTTAAGAGATTTTATGTATAAATTAAACAATTTCTTATTTATGAGTCAAAGTTTTAATAATTGAATAATAATCAGGATTATATATGTTTTAAATTTGAATAATTAAATTTTTAATTTTATTTTATAATTTAAAGAAAATTAATTTGATTATCTTATCTCTAATTACTGAATTAAAATATTTATTTGAAAATAAATCTAAAAGTTGATAATTAAATAGTATTTTCATAAATGAGTGTTGGGTTAAAAAAATTAGTTTTCAATTACTATATATCCCTAATATTTATTCAAATTACCAAACTACCTAAAAAAGTAAAAATCCCCAAATTGAAACCGTAATTTACCTTAACCTAAACATAATTGAAACACATTATAACCCTAACCTAACCTAGCCACCGCCACTCACCCTACCCCTCCCCCCCCTTTTTTCCCCAAACACGCAGCAGAAGGAGAAAAAAAACAAATAAAGAAAAAAAATTGAGGGTAAAGAGTAGAGAACGGGAGACAGAGGAGAGGGAAAAGAAGAAGGGGATGTGCCAGTGCTGGTGGGTCTTGCCGCCGCCGTTGTCGCTCCCAAGCCAATCGCCGTCGAGTCATTGAAAGGGAGAGAAAGAGTTCGCGGGGATGAAGGAATGAGGCATGCGAAGAGAACCACAACGGGAAGGGGAAGAAGACGTTGCCTTGCATCTTGTTGTTGCCGCCACCGTCACCCTTATCGCAAACTGCCGTCGTCGTCGTCACAGTGGGTTGGAGCCGCCGTCGAACCAACCACTGTCATCGATAGGAAGCCAGTCGCTGTTCATGCCTCCATCACTTCAAATCCGTTGATGCCGCTGATGATAAAGAAAGAGAGAGAGAGGCGCGAGCTGAGTGGAGGAGGGAAGAGCCGCTGGGTGTTGCCAAGCCTTGCCTCCGCCACCTCTACTGCCGGAAATCGCCGCTAAATCCTCTATCTTGGTAAGCTCTAACCTTGCTTCTAAATCTCCCTGCTTGTTAAGTCCGTTGTTACTGTGAGCATGTTGACGAGGTTGTTTGTGCTAGGTTTATGGTTATCGCGATTTTTCTATTGTACATCACCACCGGAGTTGTCGCTACTTGGCTTAGTTATTTCTTGTCAGTTGTGGTAAGCATTTATATTTTGAAAATCCCTTTAGTCACTATTCTCTTACCTTACGTTGAGGTTTTACTGCGTTAATTGCTATAAGATTGAGTTTCGGTTATTATATATTGTGATTAGAGTTGCTGTGGTGGTTGCAGAATCGGGTTGGAGTTGAGGTTGCGGCTGCTAAGGTTACAGGCCGAGAAGAAGGGGTTTTAATACGCTGTATAGTTTTCAAGTTTCGAAGAGTTGAGGTAGGGATTTTTATAAAAATTTATTTTATATTATAGAGTTGTTATAAATAGATATTGGTGTGAAAAATATACTTTTGTGATTATGACTGTCTTGTGGATGTGGTTGTTTGCTGGATTGAATTACTAATTGCTTGATTGCTAGAGTGGTGTGCGGTTGTTGATAAGAAATTGGTTTGAAAAGTTATTTAGTTGATTATTATGAAAAGTTGTTTTTCTTGGTTTTGAAGTTAATTTGATAATGTAAATGGATCGGCTTTGGAAATGATTTAAGATATGAAAATGAATTGATTTTGGAAGCGGTTTGATTTTGAGTTAGTTTAATTCTATAAATGATTTAATATTTGAGCTGGTTTGATTTTGAAAAAGATTTATTATTGGAATTGGTTCGGTTTGAAAATAATTTGTTATTAGAACTAGTTGAATTTAGAAAATGATTGAGATTTGGAAATTGTTGAAAAGGGTTTGAGGAATGTTTGAAGGGGACTCGAAAAGGGTGGCAGAGTCTAAGTTTTAGAGGAGATGCTAGCAAAATTTTATAAAAATTGGAAGCTTTGTTTGAAGTAACTTTTTAAAAAGATTTGGTTTTAAAGATTATATTTTTTAAGTTAGATTTATTTATAAGAGAATGAATTATGTTCTGAATTGGTACTGTTGATGAACGGAATGGGAAGATGGATGATGATGATTGAAATTGAATGAAGGATGATGAGGAATGATTTTAAAGTATGATTCTTGAATGAATGTAGAAATGAGATATTAATTGATGATGATAATGAATTAAAAATATATGAGACTTACAAAATTGAGACAAATTATTGACCCTCTGTATGTAAGATGTGACCTGGCACTTCAACTCCCCGGGTTCCCCCATGGGATGCATATATATATACTTGAGGATTTGTCTCTCTCCATGAATGAGTTTGGGATTTTTTCTATGGATATTATTGACCTTGGGGATACGCATACAGAGGGACTGTCCAATGGTTAGCTACCAGGACATGTCGGGTTGGCTGTATAACTGACAGATGAGCTCATTAGCTATAGGAAAGACATGCATCATATGCATTTGCATGCTTTGTTTGAGTGTGAATTTGTTTTGGTTTGCCTAATTGCTTAACTGTTATTAACTGCTATCTGAACTATTTACTGTAACTCCTATCTATATCTATGCCTTTCTTGTCTATTTTGCCTATGTTTGCTCTGGTGTGATACTTTTGTTGATTGAGTATTGGTGCTGAATTGATGATGGTGTTAATAGATTTCGTTGTTGGTTTCTGATTAAGATTTAGAAAAGTATGAAATATCAAGCTGGTTCAGCAAAGACATAATAAACCTATGCTTGGAATAGGTTGGTCATTCATACTGTTAGGAAACTTTTAAGGTTTTTTTTCATCTGAGATGTGAGTTTAAATTTTTGGATAATTAACTTATTTCTTTTAAAAAGGTTTTGAATTTTTGATGGTTAAACCTTCGGCTTTCATAGGATTCATAAGACAATGATAATCCCTGAGCTTGAAAATAATTTTCTTATTAAATATCTTCTTATGACAATTCTGAAACTTCGTGGTGAGATCGTGTGGTTAGGTTCTCACCCCTTACAACTTTATCTTTTCAGGAAATGGATGACGAGGCTCACGAAGAATTTTTATTAGGTTTTGCTTATTCAATGTTGTTTTAGTTATTATTTATTTATCCCTCGCCATCAATATTATATTTTGTAAGCGGGATAGAAATTGTATGTTTTGTATGTATATTATATTCATAAGCTACTTATGTAAGAACTTTTATATATATGTTTATGCTTGTTTGTTTTCAAGATAAAGTATTTTTTCAACTTTTCAAAGAAAATAGCGATACGATATCGAGTCAAAGACTCCTATTTTATTATTAAGTATATGAAGTCATCGTAATACTTCTTGCTATCAGAATGGTGTAGTCAGAAGCATGACACTCTGATAGTGAGGGTGTTACATTATGGTATCAGAGCAGTTCATCCTTAATAGAGCCTTGGGAATGGACTGACTATGCTTCATTGTATATTCTAAATGTCTGTCATGTTATAGGTCTTCTCCAAATGACAAGAATTAGAGCTTTTTGCACATGACTGTCTATTGATTAACAGTGTTAGCTTGCCGTTGCATAACTGCTGATGTTAAGTCTGACCAACATAATGCTAATGGTTTATGTGTACGGGAAAGTTAACGGGTTATCCTATGCAAAATAGAAGTAATAGGTAACGCGAATAACCAGTTTTGGGAGCGTTAAAAACTAATTTTTGAAGTTAGTCCCGTATTGACGTATCATTTGTTTTCTTTTCCTTAATCTTGTAATTCCTTATTTCACTGCTTTTCTTGAAATGCGGTTTGATTCTTTGTCAGGTTGTATTCCTAACCATCCATTGGATTCTTGATGTCATGGTTCTCAAGTTTGTGTTCTTCTATGCGAACTTTGTATTCTAATTTAATTGGAACCTGCTTTAATCAATATATTATTTTTTTTCTTGTGTTCCTAGCAAAATTTTCTGATTTAGAATCATTTCTTAGTTATGATTTGATATCTTAGCTCTATGCTTTGCATCTTATGTGTATTCTATTCTGAACATGCATCTAGCTATCCCGTAGAATCTTGACATCTCAGTTTTAGGTTTTGCGTTCCTCTACTTACACGATGTAATTCATTGACGAAATTTGAATTTGTTTTGCCGTAATATATCCTATCATACAGTGTTCTCTTGTAATTCTTATTTTGGATCTTCAAAGAAATTATGGTTTGATTTTTCTCTCACCTGAATTCTTGTCCATGACTATCTCTTGAACTTCTAAACCTCATTTCCAATTTAGCATATACTTCTTTATATGAATTTTGTAACTTCTTTATATGGTTTAAAACCTATAGGTTTCGTAATGCGTCACCTACCCTTTTACTGACTTATAGAAAAAAAAATATTACACCCTATACTTTCTTCTTTAATTACAACTTGATTTTCTACAAACTTTATCACAATTTTTATACATATTCTTATGAGATTTTGCACCGGAGTATTTTTCAAGATTTTTTAGGAAATATTTTTGCTCATAGCTAAATTAAGTTCTATTTTATAAACCTTGTATATCTGATTTTAATTTGAGTTGTTTTGATGCAATACCTTTAGTATTTCTTTCGACAAAGTGAATTCATTCCTTTTTGAGTTTAACCATTCCTTGTGAACGCTACCATTGACTTTTAGTATTCTTTTTGACCCAGCTTAGATTCGGTTCAAAAGAGTGCACCGTTCTTTTTCTTGATTGTACCTAGTGAAGTTCTTAGATTCAAATTCCTTGTAAGATTACAACTTGATTTTCTATCGACCTCGTTGTTATTTTTATGCAAATTCTTATTTGATTATGTACCTAAAGTATCTTTCAAGGTTTTTGAGAAAATATTTTATCCCTAGTATAACTAATTTTCATTTCACAAATCTTGCATAATCTAATTCAACTTGAAATTGTTTTAACATGGTGCAATATTTACGTTTTTATTGATTCTCTTGAATTTTGCAAACGATGTTCTTGGCTTTGCCACTCTCTTCCTGTGAACCTTGTACGTTAATTCAGTTTGAATTCAATCAACAAATGAACGATTTTCTTCTCATTGTCTCCATTAGAGTACTTTAAACTCTCAATATGTTCGCCTTTTATTTGTAAAATACTGCTTGAATCTTTAGGAGCGTCTATCCTTGTCGTTGTACTTCTCTTCATGAATTCTGTACTCTTGGACATGACATTGAAAATCGTTTTGGTACAACACGGATCCTTAAATCTTTGAAAATTGTTAAGTGCTCCTTTTAATTAGGCAGTATTGGCTTATCCGTTTTAATCGTATCGTGTAATTTGAAGTATCATTTATCCTTTTTCATTTTCTTGAGATGTAGTTTATATTTCATTGATTCACAATCTGTACCTTACGTATATCTTGATTTGTTTACATTTTCAACTATATTAAAATATCTACTAACACGATTGTTGACCACGTATTTCTCCACGAGCTAAGAAACTCTTGTAGTAATCTAAAGTTGTTCTGCTGCGATGCGTCACTATTGTCTTTAATCATTCCATTTCTATAAAATCCCATACTTCTTTGACTCAGCTTGAAATTCGTTTCAAACTAATGTGCTATTTTTCTTCTTAATGATCATATCAAATTTCTTTAATTCAAGAGTTATCCTTGTAGTTGTCAATTGATTCCCTTCTGGCAATGTTCATTACTTATGTATCCTTGTTTACCTGTAATTTCATTCATTCTTTCAAATCCTTATGAGTACTGTCCTTGTCACTTGTCATTCTTTTCTAAAATTTTGTGTTCTTCTGAGTAAATTCAAGATTTATCTTAATGCCACGTGCGATCTTAGATATGGCAAGTAATATGTTAGTACTTAGGACATGGTTAGTGAATGCGAAAGGTGAAGTTGGTAAATGTGCGATGCCACAGGATGTTGTGGAGCTTTATTTTACGCGAAAGAGTTTTGTTGATATTTGGCTTGTAACCGGTTGTGGGTTTGCAAAGTGATTGATGAGATTGAAAACTTTCGGATGAGTCATTCAAAAAAGTACGGTTGGGAGTTGTGACGGTGAGTTTTGTTAAAGCGTGAGAAGTTGAAAACCTTAAGGCTTGATATGAAAACTAGTTATTACCACGGATGTGTTAGAGGTGTACAGCAAAATGTGTAAGACCCGGTTAATTAACGGCTAATTAACCCATAAATGAGAATTTGTCCTAGAAAGCCAAAAATGTTATTTTTATGGCTAAATATGATAGAGGAAATTGAGACGAGAATTTCGGTACCAATTTTATAGAAATCGGACCAAGATTAGACCGAACGGGCCAAACTGGGCCAACTGGACCCAAAGTGGGCCCTTGGCCCAACTAAACTAAACCAAAACCCTAGTTTTCAGCACTCTCTCTCCTCACTTATCACTCAAACACGCTGAAATGGAGTAAGGGAGGGGAAGAACACTCTCTCAAACTTCTATCTCTCACTTGATCTTCAAACCACCATAACTTTTGATCTAGAGCTCCGATTGCCACACCGTTTGCGGCCACGCATTTATCGCAAAGAGCTCTACAAAACCCATACAATCAATCTTGAGGTAAACCACGTTTTGTTCTTCGAAATTCCAGCCCTTGTTTTCGAGTTTCATGGGTGAAATGTTGAGATTTTGGGTTCTTTGATGTTATAGGACCCAACTCTCTTGAAGGAGAAGGTTAATCTTGTCTCCTTGGACCTTGGGTGTGGTAAGATTCTCAACCCTAGTGTAATTTGTTGTTCTATGATGTTTGGTATTGAGATGTTGTGTATGGGTATGATGATTGTGGCTTAGGTTGTGTATATGTGAATATTGGAGCTTGATTGGTGATTTTGGAAAGCTTGGAAGAGGGTTTTGTGTGATAAAATCTGTTCTTGGAGGTATTGAGACCTTGAGAGCTTGTGGACAAGTGGTTTGGAAGTGCTCTGGTTGAGCGTGGAAAATCGGCTAAGGTATAGTCTCGGTTTTCCGTATCTAATATGTAATGTGGTAGGAAATACTTAGGCTAGAGGCCCTAAGATAGGCATTGAATTGTTGATGTTGTGGAATGGTTGAGATATATGATGTGATCATATATGTGATTATGAATATTGATGCCTTGATTGTGTGATATATGAGAAAATGCATGTTGTGATATATGCTTGATGAATGATTGAGGTTGAATTGGTGGGTGGTACCATATTGATGGTGAGTATGATGATGATTATGTATAATGATGATTGATTTGAAATGGTATTATTGGAAATTGGGATGAGGAAGGATGTATGACATGATATTGTGTTTGTCCTTTAGCCATTTGATTGAGAAGTGTTAAAATGGTTGGATGTGGTTTTGGGAATTTTGGTAAAGTGTCAAATGTGTGAGTTGAGGATGGCTTGATGTTGATTTTGGTACATTTTGATTGATTTCAAAGAAAAGGGATGAAATTGGCATGTGTTGATTGATTTTTGAAAAGAGTTGAAAGTGGCTTGTTTTGAAAATGGCACTTTGTGATTTTGTATGAAAACATGGTTTTTGGGCATACTTTGACGGGACATAACTTGGACTACGGATCTCTGATTTGTGCTAAATCTGTTTAGAAATGAAATTGGATCCAGGATGTCCATGCCGTTCAAAGAACAGGTGAAAAACGATTTAAAATGAGAAATTTATATCCGTCGGAAGATTGGGGGTTGAATCTGTAAATTCTGCAGCTTTTAACTTAGAAAATTTTTAGCAGAATGACCCCCCTCGCGTAGGCGCACTTGGCGCGTACGCGCCGTTCTTCAAGAAAGCACCATCCACGCGTGCGCATGGTGTGCGCGGGCGCGTCGATGCGCTGCACCAAATGCCCAGCCATTTTCCCGAGAGTTGTGCCAGAGTTGTGTCAGTTTTGTGCCTGAGGTGCAAGAGCACCCATGCGTACGCGTGGCTGACGCTTGCGCGTCGTTGGCTAATTTTCAATCCGCTCGTCCGCGTGTATGACGCTTGCGCGTCGATGAGTTTTAAGGCCATCCACGCGTGCGCGCGGAATGCGCGTACGCGTGGCCCTGTTTTCATCCCAAAGTTGATTTTTGAGTTTTAAAAGCCAAATTTCATACTTCTAATCCTCCGATCTCACCACTTATGTCTTAAATCATTATGATATGCCTAGCAATGAAAAAGGGGCTAGTGAATGTGGTACCTTGCGAGTAAAGCAAGGGAAAAATGAATGATCAATGAGGATCAAAGATGATTATGTGAGATGCGGAGGATGGCAGTGGAAGTGCTTGTTATGCCCTGGGCCGAAGGGCCGTAATTGTTAATGAATTGGCTGGTTATGGATTTAACCGTGAGCCGGATGGCTGGATTATTGCCGTGATACGGCAGGGCCATGATTATGGCTAAGTATAAATGTATATATGCTGTTGAATGAATTGTGAATATTTGCACTTCCACTATCGGAGATGAGGGTTTCCCTGGGAGGAAGCAGTGGCTAGCCACCACGTGCTCCAGGTTGAGACTCGAATCTCTTTTGACCCTATGTCGTAAGTGTGGCCGGGCACTGTGAAAGACCCGGATGAGCTCCCCCCGTAAATATTCACCAGTGAGGGTGATGGATATGGATCATGATTATGATCAAGTTTATGACGAGTATAACTCGAGTTGGGGATGCGCGACAGAGGGACAGTCCAATGGTTAGCTACTAGGACTTGTCGGGTTGGCTCTATAACCGACAGATGATATCATTAGCCACTAGGGACAGGCATTCATCATATGCATACTATATGAATTGTTTGAGATTGCCTATTTGACTGCATATCACTTGCTATTTGTCTAAATGCCTTAATTGTTCTTATTTGTATATCTCTTGTCTGATATAACTGTGTTTGCTATATTATACTCCTGCTGGTGGTTGGGAGGTCTGAAGGAATTGGAAAGGGAAGTATTAGTTAGACTGAAGTATCTTTAGTCAGTTGCCACTTATGGTTTAGCTTGTTTATAAGCTTTGATATTGTCTGGAGGAAGTTCTAGGATTGCCTTCGGCTTTCTTCTATTATTATGTATTATATATGTGGAAGCTGTTACCATGCTGGGGACCTCTGGTTCTCAACCATGCGGATTTTGTGGTTTTTAGATGCAGGACGCGAGGCTTCTCGTTGAGGCATGCTGGAGACTTCTGGATTAGCGAAGATCCTTTGTTCTCGGGACTCTGTTTTGGTTTATATGTTTTGCTTAGATACTTTTATCTCCATTAAATAATACAAACTGTGATGACTCCGCTTATAGGAGGTTTTGGAGAATAGGTTTCTGTATTTGTGTCCCTTTGGGGTTTTCCTTGGGGTTTTCCTTATTTTATTATATGTATATATTGCTATGCTCGGACCGGTTATCTTCGCAGCCAGATTTTGAGTCTTGATATTCCTATTTTTGACACTCCTTTGTATATATATAATCTTGCGATAGCTTATCCCTGTTCGTTACGTTATCGATCGGAGTGTTGCGCCTTCGAGTTACGGTTTTTGTTTACCCCTTTTTTTTATAAAGGCTCCTAGTATCAATCATTCATACTACTATACGTACTAAATTTTTGTTTTAGAGGTCGTAATACCTTGCCATCTCTGAATTATGACTTAAGCATAAGACTCTGTATAGTAGGGTGTTACAAAATGCAATCATGAGATTATGAAGTAAGAATGTTCTTGAGGAGTTATAAACGAGTTGGAAAGCACCTAGTGATTGATTAGTTAAGGGAACAAGAGCATTGGCTTGTCGATTGCATTGTTTTTGCAAATACCTATCTTGAAAAATTTGCATCTTGATGTGTTTCTTCAATGTTTGGGAAATTGTTGAGACTATGTAACATCTTTGTTTTGAGCCTATCTTGTATCTTCTACTTTGTACCATACTTTTTCACCTATAATTTATGCCACATGAATATCCTAGTGTTTGAAAACTATATATGTGTGTGTGTGTGTGTGTGTGTGTGTGTGTGTGTGTGTGTGTTGAGATGTTTTGCTTTTATTAATGTGTTCAAAAGTGAAGATGATATAAACTTTTTCATTTTGTATCAATTTTTTAGGACGAAAATTTTTATAAGTGGGGTAGGATGTAAGACCCCAGATTTTTTAAAATTAAATAATAAGTTACCTACTATTTATTATATTTAATTAAGATTATATTTTAAGAGATTTTATATATAAATTAAATAATTTTTTATTTATGATTCAAAGTTTTAGTAATTGAATAATAATGAGGATTATATGTGCTTTAAATTTGAATAGTTAAATTTTTTATTTTATTTTATAATTTAAACAAAATTAATTTGATTATCTTATCTCTAATTATTAAATTAAAATATTTATTTAAAAATAAATTTAAAAGTTGATAATTAAATAGTATTTTCATAAATGAGTGTTGGATTAAAAAAAATTGGTTTTTAATTACTATATATCCCTAATTTTTATTAAAATTACCAAACTACCTAAAAATCCCCAAATTAAAACCCTAATTTACCTTAACCTAAACCTAATTGAAACACATTCTAACCCTAACCTAACCTAGCTACCGCCTCACCGCCATCCACCACTTCAAGAATATGCCCGATTAGCTACTACAAAAAGAGTTGTAAAATCATCGCTAATCTGACGCAAAATATAATTTGTGACAGATTAGCTACCGCCTAGCAACTAATGCTTTCCTCGCTAATTATAAATCGTAGATCAGTGAGGCAAACACAACAGTCGCTAATTCATCGAAAAAATTTTTAGTTACCGAATAGATAGTCGCAAATCTATTACTAAAGTAAAAGCTACTTCCATAGAAGAAATAGACTAAATGGTAGTCGCTAATTAGCGACAAACTCTACTGCAGCAGACTCATCACTAAATGAAAGCTAACTTCGTAGACAAAATTGAATGCTTAGTTGACGCTAATTAGCGAGAAATTTTTCCGAACCTAAATCGTCGCAAGTTGTCCGCTAATATGACGTAAATCTGTCATATTTTGTAGTAAATCTATAGCTAATATTTGAAAATCCTTAATCAAATTTGTAAGAATTTTGTAGCTAGACCAAAGCTATTCTAAATGAGAAAGTAGAGTTATGAAGTAGTTGCTAACTTGCTAGGAAATAATACGTAGTCAATTAGTTGCAAGACTATCGCAAAATGTCATCACAAATTCCTTTTAAACTAGTGTTGATAGGTATCTCACAAATGTTTCATTCGCAAAAGAGTCTTTGATTTGTCACCATCATCAAGTTTAGAATACCAATTTTATCGCTATACTAAAATAAACCTCATTATTTTTTTATTTGTCATTAAACTAAAAGATTATGATGCATACAACTATAATTAGTTCATCAACATCAAAATTAAAGGCTCAATTACAATATCATGTAAAAGTAAGTATTCACTCACTTATTTAGAGATGTTTCAATTTAGCTGCACAAATATGATCCTGCTTTTATAAAATTCATTATACATTATACATCACAGTTCCTTATTGCACATTGAAAATTAAAAAAAAAATGAAAAATACAAATAAACACCACTTATGACTTAGCAGTTGATACAGTAAGGTAAATGTATTAAACTGCATACTTGCTTCTTCAAAACTATAGGTTATCTACATTAGTATCTATGTCTGCAAACATAGTTGGTCAATTTGTTGAGATACTGCTGGGCAAGGTAGAAATATTATTTTCTCCTTCATTCTCCCTTTTATTATTCTGTACAAAAAAAGAGGAGAATCATCTATTTTAGTAAACCTGGAAGCATGTGTAAGAAAATGAAAAGAAGATAAGTCTAAGAAGATTATAAATCACTTAACCAATCAATATATTCTACCAAAAATAGCTGTTTAAAGGTCACAAAAATCACTTCCAATGAGCAGAAAAAGAAGCAATAAAATTGCAATTTCAAGAACAAAATATAAAATGCTTACCCTTAAAATAGGAAGAGTCGTATTTTTGTGTATTTGTTGACATATAGCAAGGCATCTGAAGAACTCTTATGTAGCTAAACAAATCATCACACGAGCACAAAGTAAGTAGGTAGTTTCTTCTTGTAAGTAAAGCCTTTTACCAGAAAAAGGAAGATACAGTATCAAACAGTACATCGTTGAACAAAAGCATCTTCTCTTCAAGAAAATATAGCATTTAAGATGAAGGATCTAGATTATACCCGCTAGTTGAAAATTAGGAAATATAGACATTAACATCCATAAAATTGCAGCAGATTATGATCTCACAATAGACTAGCATATGAGCTTTATCATCAAATCCAAGTGGATAGACCACTTACTCAATCTATAACAAAATTTGTCAAGAAAGCAATATGCTTTTTTCTGTGGCATGTGTCCATAGTAACAGTATTCAAAATTATTGCATCAGTAACATTGAGCCAAATAAGTCAAGTTGTTCAGAAGATGAGAAGAACTAAGAATCACAATTTCTCTTGTAAAAAGTTTATTTTCCAAAGACAAAAAGAAAAGGTAAAGGCCAACTCCTCCAACGTGGAAAGCATGCAAAGTGAAATTTCAGTGTGTAAAGGTTAAAGATAAAACACAGTGCCTATTGAAACTATAAAAGCAGAAATTACAGATCATGAGACCAACAAGAAAGTCCAACCTCCAAATAAATAAGAAGTAACAGATTTCTAGGTTACCCAGCTGATCAAGTTCAGTTGTAAGTTCTCATGACACATGGACACTGTTGACAAACTTTGTATAGCTTCTTCTAGAAAAAACACAAACAATAGTTTCCAAATAACATGAGACAAGCAAGTAGATGGATTTATGTAAGAACATTTCTACCTAGAAAAAATCAAACATGAGTTATTATATAGGAAATTCCAAATTTTTGCCACTACTTCAAAGTCAAGAAAAACTATTTACCTTGCAGATATCAGGATTAGACTCATTCCTCCATGCTCCTCTCAAAATTCTAGTATCATCAAAATTAAAACCTTTCTCTTGTACTGCATTGGGTGATCCTTTTTCTTGTAATGAAACATAACACATTATAACTGTGATCCCTGGACATAGACCTGTTATTTTCTTACCCGTGCAGAAACATCTTATGATCAAGGAAATAGAATCAAAAAAATAGAAATTAAAAAATCAGAATGAAAACAACAAACTCACAAGGAGAACATCAAAAGTTAGAATCATAAAAACAGAAATTCAAAATAAAATTAAAAAAAATAAAATCCTAATAAAAAGAACAAAAATAAACAGAGCAAAATAAATATACAGAACAAAAATCAAACCCTAAACTATCACTACAGTTTCAAAAAAATAGTAGAAAAAGAACAATAATCAACAATAAAAAATATAACCAACCTGTTATGGAGGCTCCATTTCTGGTGCGTGTTGCTGTTATGGATGGAGGCTGATGGCAGATGTTGGTGCGGGAGGACAATGGCGATTGCTGGTGCATGGCACCGTGGTGGAGGACGGAGACAGAAGAGCTACGAAGAAGGGAGAGCGAGAGGAAAGGGTTACGCCGCCGTGTGAGAGGCTGAGAAGAGAGAGGAGTTCGTCGATGGCGGAGAAGAGAGAGGAGTCCATTGAAGGTAGAGAAGAGAGAGGGGTTCATCGATGATGTAGACAGAGGTGATGTGTGGAGCCGTAGAGGGCGACGGGGAGAGAGAATCGCTCTGAGGAAGGGAGAGGAAGAGAAAAGGGTTGTGCCTCCGCGATGGTACTGTCTGGTGGCATCGATGGTAGAGAAGAGGGAGGAGTGGAGTTTCGGAGCTTTGAGGGTGTGAGGGGACGAGGGGTTTCGTCTTGTTAATTGGAGCACTGGAGAGTAGAGAGTGGAGACTGTGGAGTTACTGAGTTCACAGTTACTAAGTTAGAGTTAGGGTTACTAGTGGGTGCGGCTAGGTATATTTGGGTGAGGATATTATTAGAAACAAATAGTCTTTTAATTTTTGTCATTTTGATTTGAAGGGATCGAAATGGCGCTTATACGTGTTTTTTATTTTTGACATTAAACGCTTTTTTAAATTAATATATTTTATTTTATTTTTTAATTATTTTTTTAATTTTTTTAAAACAAAAATTATGTGAGGTATTGTATGGTTGTAAACTGCTAGAGGCAGCCGCGATTTTCATAGATATGTGAAAGTTATAATGCATTAGAATTAAGAAACTCTCCTCACCATCCATATGTAAATTGTTTAAGCATTTTATTATATATATAAAAGGTTAAGTACGTAAAACTTCATCTTTTGAGGTATTTGGTAATAATCTTATATGGTGTTTTATTTGTATTTCTTACTTGTGAATTAGAATTTTGGCTTTATTTTGGTTGGTTAGGGAGAATAGCTTTGATTTAGTTTAGTGTGTACGGAAATGTGATTTTAGAAAATCTCTTATATGTTTAGATGTTGTTATTTTGTTAGCTCAACTTATTTTTGTTTGTTGAGTTTTTTTTTTAATTTTAGTCTGCATTTGTGATTGAATAACTCAAGTAAAGAATTAAAAAAAAATGTATAGCCTTTCTTTTTTGACAAAAATACTACTCACAATTTTTTTTAACAAAATAGTTCACATTAGTGAAAATCAAGTGATTCTTACCTTACTTAAAATTTTCACTTCCTAATGTCAGTTTTTATTTTATTTTTGCTTAGGTTTTTTTTTTTGCATCCCAAAAAACTACATACTCCTTTTACTCTTATATTGTGAAATTTGAAAAAAAAAATTTATATTTTGATTTCCAAGTTTTATATTTTTTTTAATGAAATAAATTATTTTGTTCGCCTTTAAAAAAATATCACAATAAACATGTAACACAAAATTCATTATCAACATAATTGTTCAATATTTTAACTACATAATATATTTTATTCAACCTCATTAATACAATTGCACAAGTGTGGCTGATTTTGTCTCATATAAAAGGTAAAGTAAAAGACAAGATATACATGAAAATTCAAAAAAATTTAGGTCAAGACTATACATACAGGGTTAAGTACGATTTTTGACCCTAACATAGAGGCCAAACATTTATTTCATTCCTGGCCTTTTTTTCACAACAAAATGGTCCTGAAGGTTTCAATTTATTTTAAAATCGTCCTTTTCACCAGATTTTTTATTTTTATTACCAAATTACCCTTAATAATAAAACTTAAAAAATTAAAAAAAAAAGTAAGAAAATGGGTAAAGGGGGAAAGGAAAATGCGAAAGGAGAAGGGTAGGGGAGGGGTTCGGGAAGAAAAGGGGGAATGAAAGGGGAGGGGTCCTCGCCGCCACCGCTGCTCTTCGTTGCCACCGCCGCTGCTCTTCATCGTTCGGTCCTCGTCTTCTCCGCTGGATCTCACCGCCAGATCTCGCCGTTGCTCCTCTTCCTAGCTCGATGTCGATGGCAGCATATCTGCGAGGGTGGACGTCACGCGCTGCTCGCCATTTCTGCTCCTCCTCGCTCGGTCCCCGGTCATCACTGCTCCTTGTCAGTTTCTGGTTTCTTCTACTTCTGCTGCTTCTGCTTCTGATTATCAATTCTTTTGGTTTCTGTTCTTTTGATTCCATTATCCATTATTTTTTTGAAGTTCTGAGTTTTGGGTGTTTTTCTGAGTTCTGGGTTCTGAGGTTCTGAGTTTTGATGATGATGATAATTTTCTGAGTTCTGGGTTTTTGTTGTTCTTTTGTTGTTGTTGTTCTTGTTCTTTTAGCTGCTTTTGTTGTTGTTGTTCTTTTGATTCCATTATTGTTCTTTGCTTCTGGTCATCGGTGTTGCTTCTCTTCCGCTTTTGCTTCTGTTCTGCTTCAGCTTCTGGTTCAACTTCTATTAGCGGTTTATGCATTGTTTTTCTCTTTCAGAAACCGCTATTGCCCAAAGCGATTTCTGCATTATCTCCCTCCTTCAGAAGCTGCTACTACCTACAGCGGTTTATACTTGCACGCTCTTCCACGTAAACCGCGGCTGCCATAGTTTGTGATTTAATTGGGAAAAATCTTTTTTTTTAATTGGAAAAATATTTTTTTAAAGAAAAGCTTTTGATTTGAGTTGTTTATAAAATTTTTGAGAATTTACTTCTTAATAGAATATTGTAATTATTAGTTATTAAAAATTAGCTAGCTAATTATTAGTCATGACTTTAGAATTTTAATTATTCTCTCCTTTAAAATTGCTTTAGGTTAGTGACAAAATTATGACAAATAATATTAGTGTGCTGGGGCAAATTTGCGGCAAACTTTTCATGAATTTTTCGTGGAGTTATACAGAAGTTAGTGATTAGTAGCAACATGAAATAAGGACAGAATAAGACTAACGTTTTTTCTAACAAATTAGTAGAAAAATGAAATAAACAAAAAAATGCTAACAGTTGTTAAATAGTTGCTAATTCCTCACTAAATAAGCATTTGATTAGTGATCAATTGCGACCAGTTACTTCTAAAATTTTCTCGATTAGCTTTGGATTTGTTATAACTCTGCGACAGATTTTCAACGAGATTAACGAGTAATTTGCTACAAAATAGCTAGGATATAGCTTTTGTTTTGCGACAAGATTGCAGTTGCCAAGTCGCTTGCTAAATTAAACTTGCAACAAATTAGCAACAAATGTATTTCACTCGTTAATCAGTGACTAGAAATCAGCGAACGAAATGTGTCAGTTGTTAAGCGGTCGCAAATTTCTCACTACTTAGGTCCTAGGCGCTCAATATCCGTATTTCCACTTTAGCGACTAATTAGCAAGGAACACTTCCCTAGTTGAATGATTTATCTGTTGCGACGAGTTAGCGACGACTATTTTCTATCATTACCCTAATTTTGAATTTTACAATATTATGCGACAAATTAGCGAGAAACTAGTTGCTCGCTAAAAAATAAAAACTTTTGTGACAAATTAGCTAGGAAATTTCCCATCGCAAAATGTATTTCAAATTTTTGTGACGAATTAGCTAGGAACATTGTTCCTCACTAATTAGCCTTTTTGCAAAAAGTTTATTTAGCAACGAACTAGTGTGTGAATTGTTTCTCGCTAATTGTATATCAAACACTTGTGACGGAATAGTGACAATAATATCCCTCGCTATTTTACTTTTATTCGATTGAACAACTAAGTGATTGAGGTGCTAGAACATTGTCACTCGCTAATTAATTTGTGACAAATTAGCGAGGAAATTTTTCCCGCTCTTTTTTTAGCTACAAAAGTCAATTTGTGAGAAACAAACTTACTCGTGAATCTCTCGCTAATCAGTTGCGTTTCTAAGGTTCGAATATTTTGTGACCGCTCATTATTTTGGTCGTTAGTGCGTCACTAATTCCTCACAAGTTAGTGAGAAAAAATATTTCTCACAAAAATTCATCGCTAATTTGTCAAATTCTTGTAGTGCACCATATCCCCCTTTTTCCCCAAACAAACGGCAACAGAAGGAGAAAAAACAAAGAAAGAAAGAAACATTAAGGGTAGAGAGTAGAGAACGGGAGACAGAGGAGAGGGAGGAGAAGAAGGGGACGCGCCGGCGTGGTGGGTCTTGCCGTCGCCGTTGCCGTGCCCAAGCCAATCACCGTCGAGTCACTGAAAGGGAGAGAAAGAGCTCGTGAGGAAGAAGGAAGGAGGCGTGCGAGGAGAACGGCGACGGAAGAGGAGGAAGACGCTGCCCTGCATCTTTTTGTCACCGCCACCGTCACCCTTATCACGAACCGATATTGTCATCGTCACGGTGGGTTGGCGCCACCGTCGAACCTGCCGCTGTTGCCGAGAGGAAACCCGTCGCTGTTCATGCCTCCATCACACCAGATCCGTTGATGCCACTGATGGCAAAGAAAGAGAGAGAGAGGCATGAGATGATTGGAGGAGCGAAGAGCCGCTGTGTGTCGCCGTGCCTTGCGTCCGCTGCCTCTGCCGCCGAAAACCGCCGCTGAATCCTCTACCTTCGTAAGCTCTAACCTTGCTTCTAAATCTCCCTGTTCGTTAAGTCTGTTATTACCGTGAGCGTGTTGATGAGGTTGTTTGTGCTAGGTTTATGGTTACCACGAGTTTTCTGTTGTACACCACCACCAGAGCTGCCGCTATACGTGACTCAGTTATTTCCTCTCGCTTACGGTAAGCGTTTCCGTTTCGAAAAGCCATTTAGTCACTATTTTGTTACCTTACGCTGAGGTTTTGCAGTGTTAATTGCTATAATATTGAGTTTTTATTATTATATGCTGTGATTAGGGTTGCTGTGGTGGTTGCGGAAGTGGGTTGGAGTTGAGGTTGCGGCTGCCGTGGTTACAAGCCGAGAAGAAGGGGTTTTGATGCGCTCTATAGTTTTCGAGTTTCAACGAGTTGAGGTAGGTTTTTCTAAAAATTTATTTTATATTATAGATTTGTTATAAATAGATATTGGTGTGAAAAATATACTTTTGTGATTAGGATTTTCTTGTGGATGTGGTTGTTTGCAGGACTGAATTACTAATTGCTTGATTGCTTGAGTGGTATGCGGTTGTGGATAAGAAATTAGTTTGAAAAGTTATTTAGTTGATTATTATGAAAAGTGGTTTTTTTTGGTTTTGAAGATAATTTGATAATGTAAATGAATCGGCTTTGAAAATGATTTGAGATATGAAAATGAATTGATTTTGGAAGCCGTTTGATTTTGAATTAGTTTGATTCTACAAATGATTTAATATTTGAGCTGGTTTGATTTTAAAAAAGATTTATTATTGGAATTGGTTCAATTTGAAAATAATTTGATATTAGAACTGGTTGGATTCTGGAAAATGATTGAGATTTGGAAATGCTTGAGAAGGGTTTGAGGAATGTTTGGAGGGGACCCAAAAAGGGTGGCAGAGTCCGAGTTTTAGAGGAGATGCTGGCAAAATTTTATATAAATTTGAAACTTCATTTGAAGTAACTATTTAAAAGATTTGGTTTTAAAGATTATATATTTTAAGTTTAATTTATTTAGAAAAGAATCAATTATGTTTTGAATTGGTATTGTTGATGAACAAAATGGGAGGATGGATGATGATGATTGAATTTGAATGAAGGATGATGAGGAATGATTTTAAAGTATTGAATGAATGTAGAAATGAGATATCAATTGATGATGATAATGAATTAAAAATATATAAGACTTACGAAATTGATACAAATTGTTAACCTTCTATACGTAAGATGTGACCGAAAACTTCAACTCCCCGGGCTCCCCCATGGGCATATATATATATATATATGAATTTGAGCTTGGGGATTTGTCTCTCTCCATGGATGAGCTTAGAATTTTTTCTATGGATATTATTGAGCTTGGGGATGCGCATACAGGGGGATTGTCCAATGGTTAGCTACCAGGACACACTACAAAATTGTTATATAATTGTGGGTATTTTTTAGTGAGAGTTTTTAAAAACCTCCATAATATATTTTATTTATGACAATTTGATAAACTCCCACAAAATAACTAACAATAAAACTCATTGTTACCACTTAAACTATCAAATAATTATAACTCTTTTCAAAATACAAGAGAACACTTGAAGAGAAACAACAGAGGATGAGAGCTCACTGAAACCCTAAGACTGCGATAGCCATCTCCACCGCCATCTCCGCCGCCTTCGTCGCCTCCTCCGCCATTGCTGACGTCGTCACTACTAAATTTCATCTCCTTTATGCTGTTGCTAGAAAGCTACTGAGATCGAGCCAAGACACCTCCTTTATCAACGCGTTGCTAGATTTTGTCGCAATGTCAAAGCCTCTAAGAACAAGATAAAGCACCTCTTCTGTCAACTCTCCTCCGCCAATGACTCCCGTGTTCTCCATCGGCATTCTCTCGCTTGTGCATGCTCTCCTTCGTTCCACTCATTCTCAATTTTCGGTTCTCTTTCTCTTTTTACTTTTTATTCATTTTCTTTGTTTTTCATTCTCAGATTCTGAATGCTTTGCTATATGATATAACATTCAATGAGTTTTATTATCTCTTAATTGATGAACATTGTTTCAAATTCGCAAGCACTCCAAGTGTTTGATGAATTGTTTATTCTCTTAATCGTTGTATTAATTCTTGTTCGGTGAAATGATACTATGTCTTAGTTGCTCCCTGTAAATTAAATCTGATCATATCATAGATTAGACTCTCCTGATAATAGCATTTTCCCTATTTCATGTCATACTACAAGTGGCAGCAACTATACTATATATTTGGCCACTATATATTTACAAGCAATGAATTTAGTATTTCATTGTAATAAATTTTTTGTTTGATCTATTCAAGTTCAATTCCCTGAGTATATTGTGATCTTTTCAGGTTCTTGTAGTGTTATAGTATATATAGGAAGTTTTCTTTGTTATTCTTGTTTATAGTTTTGATTAAGTAGATTGAATATTACATCCTAAGAACTTTTCTTTACAACATTATTAGACAGGTAGCTGATGTTACTAGAAAGCATAGGGGGATCAGTGCTAATAATGAAGTCGCATATTTTGGTTCATTTTTTGAGGTGAGTATTCTTGTTCTCAATGTTATCATCTTTTGAGGTGAGTCATCATTGCTTCTAAGAAATTTATTCACTCCATTATCTTTGCAGTAAGTTTCTATAATTTACCTCTATAAATAATCCTAAGCTTGGATAATTATGAAAGCTCTGTGATGATTGATTTTCTTGTCATGAAGACAAACAACTTTTGCTTATAATCCAAAGTCCAAATATCATGAGTCTGCTTCATATGAAGCTCCTTCTAACTTAGGTTCAGATTCTTGCATATTCTATAATTCCTTGGATCTAGTAGCTTTGCAGAATTTTATTATTTATTGATATTAATTACCTGTCTTTTCTTTTCCCACAGAATGTCAAAGTGTATTTTAGAAGAGGTAGAGCTAGAGAGATGCTTGGCTACTATACCGATGCAATTGATGGTAAGATCCTTCATTCAGTTTAGACTTGTGTGCGACAAGTATCTGCACAGGCTACTTTTCTTTGTTTACATCTTTGTTCGATTGTTGCTCTTATTTTCATATGAAAGTTTTAGAATTTTCCATGATCTATCCATGATCTATCCAAACTATTCAGTATCATTCATTTTTTCGTCTTTGTCAAATGGAGTGCTTAATAAACCCCTATTTTATGATTTATCTTGTGCTCAATTGAGTGTTTTTATTAATTCTTCACCCACTTATTCATATGAATTGCATGGTTTTACTATTCCTTCCTTATTTTATGATATATGTGAAAACATGTTTCCTATGCTTTAAAATATTAATTTTAATTATCCTTTATTACCATTCGATGCCGTGATTTGTGTGTTAAGTATTTTCAGGGTTCAAAGGGCAGGAATGGCTTATAGGACAAAAAGGAAACATCCAAAAATGAAAGAAAAGCACAAAAATGGAGTTTTGAAGAAAAAGGCAGCGACGCACACGCGTGGACGATGCGGATGCGTGCCTCGCGCGAAATGGCAGTGCGCGTACGCGTAGACGATGCGGACTCGTGCCTAGAGCAGAACACAACTGACGCACACGCGTGACCGATGCGTACGCGTGACACAGAAAAACCCCAAATGACGCGAACGCGCGACCCACACGCATGCGTGACGGACGCCACGTGCAAAAAATTACAGAAGTCACCCCCAGCGATTTCTGGACCCTTTTTCGGCCCAAATCCAAGCCCAGAAACACAGAATATAAGCCAGAGAATGAGGGAATCAACAACAACAATTCATACAACTTTCATAATTCACAATTTTAGGTTTTAGATGTAGTTTTAGAGAGAAAGAGGTTCTCTCCTCTCTCTTAGGTTTTAGGATTAGGATTTCTCTTAATTTTAGGATTGCTTCTTCTCAATTCCAGGTTCAATGTTCTTTTAATTTATGTTTCTCTTCTACTTTTATATGCTTTAATGCTTTTACTTGTTAATTACTTATATTGCCAAATTGACTTATGAATCTTTCCATGTTAGATTTGAATATTCTATTTAATATAATTTGAGGTATTTCAGATTTATGATTGTTTTATTCTATTTATGATGCTTTCAATTTAATTTAGATTTTTTTTCCTTTTGGTTTTGGTTAAGTAATTGGTAACACTTGAGTTATCAGACTTAGCAGTTGATTGAAAATTGGAATTCTCGCTGATTGATTTGGATCGCTCTAAAGCTAGTCTATCCACAGGAGTTGACTAGGACTTAAGGATCAAATTGATTGGTCCACTTGACCTTCCTTTATTTAGTAAGGGTTAACTAAGTGGGAGCGATAAACAATTCTCATCACACCTGATAAGGATAACCAGGATGGGATTTCCAGTTCTTAATACCTTGCCAAGAGTTTTCATAATTATTAATTTATTTTTCTTGTCATTTAATTTACTTGTTCTTTAATTCAAAAAATCCAAAAACACACCTTTTTCCATAACCAATAATAATTCATACTTCCCTGCAATTCCTTGAGATACAACCCGAGGTCTAAATACTTCAGTTATAAATTTTATTGGGTTTGCTTAAGTGACAACCAAAACTTTTGTACGAAAAGATTTTAGTTGGTTTAGAAACTATACTTGCAACGCGATTATAATTTAATAAAAATTTCTTTACCGGCAAGAATCCAGATCGTCAGTGCTTCTGGTTGTTGTAAACACTGTGGTTTTGTTAATATTTATTTGAACACTTGAAGCACTGATAAATTAAAAACGGGCTTACTTCTATGTCTAGCTTTTAGATTTGTTTTTTGTATCCATCATCCATATTATAGTTTGTCCTTTTGCATTTGGTCAATGACTTGATGGTCTTCCTAGAATTAGTTATTATGACATAGCAAGTTGGACAGCAACACTTTCTCATGACGTGCATTAGGAATTTCCCAAAACACCACATGTCTAATTGTTTTTGCATGCCTTAAAACTTTGCCAACTAGTTTCGTCTTCTTGAGCCTAATTTGAATGGTGTGGGATCCCAAACCAGAATTAATTCTGATGGTGTGTGTCTATTTGCAACAATCAATGCATGACCTTGCTAGAATGGTTAAACTTAAACAGTTGCTCTACCTTGAGCATTGAATATGATGCAAAAATTACATTTGTTCAATTTTTAAGTTGAATGTCCTTTTTTTTCTTGCTTGAATATGTTTGATTAATTTTTAATTACAGTTTGAAGTCTCCTCTTCTTCTATCCAGGAGCTTATGGAATAATTTTTTTAGCACTGAACAACTTGTCTATTGAACAATGTGACAACTTGGAACTATTCAGAGAAGAAATCATAGATGAACAAACAAAGCCTGCCCTTTTTCCTGAAACGGTAATAACAATACCTTCAAACTCTTATTTCTATTGTTATGTCATAATAGCAGAAGAAGAATAAATTAGAATAAAATAAAATTGATTAGATTTAATGGGCGTGGTTGTAAATTAAACTCATTTACATTATCATCAAATAAAAATATAATGTCTCTGGGTTTGATAGAAGATTATGGGTCTAAGATGGGTATATATTATCTTATGCTCTATTATTAATTACTAGGGACATGTTTTGTTTATTCCTTTTTGGATTTAACCTTTAACCATTGAAAAAAAAATAAAATAAAATATTTTTCATGATCGGATAAAATTTTACAAAGTCAACATATCATCACGACTAAACCCCAATTAAAATGGCGTAGAATACGTGCATGAATTTGCATTTTGATATATTTAACTTTATGCATGCTAAATTAATTTTTCTGTCATGATTTATTCCATGTAGGTACTGAACAATTTGAAGTCAATTCAAATTAAGTCAAGACATGCAACGTCATCGACTAACTATAATTATCGAAGGGATAATCTAGAAGAGCTTCAATTATCCAGACTGAAGGATACTAAAATTCTGTATTCTTTCCTTTATAGCAATCCTAATATGAAGAATCTATGCTTGAATAATGGTTCTTTTCGAGAATTGGCGCCTCTTGAAAGGCTTGCTAAGATTGAAAGCTTAGGAGTTGTTCCACAGCTGAAAAGCTTGAAGCTAACAAATCTACCTTATCTTAAGAACATTGGCTTCGAAAGAAACCCAATTCTTCAAAGGATAGAGTCATTGGTTTTTCAAAGAAAGAGCTCCTGGATGGAACCTTTGGATGGGTTTAACATCTTATTTTTTGCTGTAAATAATTAAAATAATTCCTGTTTATTTTGTTTTTCATACTTTCAAAAACTAATTGAATGAAGAATGTTCTGCTGGATCTTTATTTCAAGGTGCACTTGAGTTGCCATTTCTAGCACTTCTCTTGGTCATCCTTTCCCCTTATGAGGTCATGAGATTTAGGTAAGCACTTTTGAGATCTCCTTCTGCGTTCTTTTGTGCATTCCTATGGAAGCTTCTTTTTTGTTAATTTTGTGATTTCTTCTACATTAATTTAGTTTGATTGATTACTTCTCTGATTTCGGATTTAGCTTGTTACTTTTGCGATTATTTAGTGACTTGATGGCGATACAATTAGTGTTGATATTTTTGCTTATCCTGGTTTGATTCTGATTTTTATGTTGAAATAGGCATATGGATAAGCAGAATGAGATCCTTACAGAAGCCTACAGATCAATGCTCCATGAATTGCAAAAACTTCAGGTTTTTTGCTTGGCACTACCCCTGAATTTTCGCTATGTTTTTTTACTTATATTTTTTACTATTTTAGCTATTCTCTTTAAAATAGAAATTACATTCTTCATTTAGATAGTCCTAGTTTGATGCATTTTTCAGTAACAAATAACAAATGTGATGTTAGCAAGAGAGAAAGTACTTTCTAGTATCTATTGGGATTGTGATACTTATTTCTGGTGGCATGTATCAATGAATTTTCGAATAATGATTTATTTTTCTGTGTGACATGTTTGCATTAATTCATCAATACTAATTCATCACTAAGTTATGGAGTTCTATTTAATAGGTCGAAGAAGAAATGCTTATGCACAAGCTCTATGATGTTATGTCAGCTCATGGTCTAACTAAAAAGGTATATTGATCACTCATCTCATCTCATCTCATTTCTTCCATAAGAATCTCATTCTGCTTATCCTCTCCCCTGAAGAATGCAAGGTTAGGTTCCTTTTTCAGATTCTCTTGTTCGCTTCTTTCCTTCCCTTCCCTTGATTTATACTCTTTCACTACTACCACTTGTGTTTTTCTTTTCTGGTCAAATGGTTTCTACTGCTAAATAAGGAGAGTGATTTCTCAAAATTTCATTATTGAAATGATTCAATGTAAGGGGAAATGTTTCACTTTTTAATCTATTTTATCCTTTTTTATCTTTTAACAGGATGTTCTGATGTATACTGCTAACCAGCGAAACATTCATTCTGTTGATGAGGTATATTCAAATGTGCTCCTTTCTTGCATGCCCTTACTTACTTGGCCTTGTACATAATCAGCTATTTTATTTTGATTTAAATCTCCTTCTCCCGGACTTTGTGTCCTTAGAAGAAAAGGGATAGAAGGGAAAACAGGAAATCATAATTGTCATCTTTGATAGTTACCTGATGGAAAACCATATTAATTCTTAAAAAGAATACTTACTTTAGGGTACCATTCTAAAGATTCCAGAATGCTAAAATGAAATAGTCAAGGATGTATTTGGTGCTTTCACTGATTTATGTCAAAATATTATTTTGGTGAATTAGTCATATGAACTCATTTGATCTTCTTTACAATTTGTGTAACTGAATTATTAGTTCCGATTTGGATAATGAAAGACAAAGCGGAAAACATAGATACCTTTAAGCATATAGGAATGGAGGTGCTGGAAGGAATATTAGAAACCATATCAGAGCTTGAAAGCTTCAATATTTTCTCTGGTACTGTCGGATTGAACAGGCACAATCTAACAATTCACTCACTGGTTGAGACAGCCTTTAAGTTGCTGGAAAATAGGTGAAGTAATACTTCACTTTTGAACCATATTGTAAAATCAGTAATCCATGTTAACCTTGAGCAAAAATTGTAAATTTGTAACACGGTACACTGTTGTTTGTTTTGTGTAAATGTGTATCATCCCACATTAATTTTGATTTTGGTTTTTGGTTCTGATGGTTATTTATTTATTTTTTCCCTCTAGATTTTGATTCTTCAGTCGAAGAATCAATACTTTGTTGATTTGTATCAGAAAGGACCAATTATTAATGAAAATCCAGGAGGAACACTTTTTAGTGTTATACTCCATGGCATCTATATTTATTAAATTTTGATATTAAAAAATAAAGTTTTAATTTGAGAGTATGTAAATGAGATGAGCTTAAGAATGTTTTGAAATTAAAAAAAAATAATTATAGGATTTGTGGAGGTTTGAAAATCTCACAAAAAAGTTAATTTTTGTTAAATTAAAAAATCAATTTGTGGGGGTTTTAAATTGTCACAAAAGTGATTTATAACTCCCACAAAAGTCTAATATAAAACTCTCACTAAACATACATAAAACCCCCCACTGAATAGATTGTGGAGGTTTTTAAAAACCTCCACAAAAGACCTCGTAGCACCTCAAATTTTGGGGGTTTTAGAAAGCTCCACAAATAAGAGAAAAAACTGCCATAAATAAACCAAAACCTTGTAGTGACATGTCGGGTTAGCTGTATAACCGACAGATAAGCATAGGGCAGACATGCATCATATGCATTTGCATGCTTTGTTTGAGTGTGAATTTGTTTTGGTTTGCCTAATTGCTTAACTGTTATTAACTGCTATCTGAACTATTTGTTGTAACTGCTATCTATACCTATGCCTTCCTTGTCTGTTTTGCCTGTGTTTGCTCTGGTGTGGTACTTTTGTTGATTGAGTATTGGTGCTGGATTGATGATGGTGTTAATTGATTTCGTGGTTGATTTCTGATTATGATTTAGAAAAGTATGAAATATCAAGCTAGTTCAGCATAGACTTAATGAACCTATGCTTGGAACAGGTTGGTCAACCATACTGTTAGGAAACTTCTAAGATTTTTTTTATCTGAGAAGTGAGTTTAAATTTTTGGATAATTAACTGATTTGTTTTAAAAAAGTTTTGAATTTTTTATAGTTAAACCTTCGATTTTCAAAGGATTCATAAGACATCGATAATCCATGAGCTTGAAAATGATTTTCTTATCAAATATCTTCTTATGATAATTCTGAAACTTCGTGGTGAGACTGTGTGGTTAGGTTCTCACCCCCTACAACTTTATCTTTTCAGGAGATGGATGACGAGGCTCACGAAAAATTTTTATTACGTTTATTTTTATTACGTTTTGCTTATTCAATGTTGTTTTAGTTATTATTTATTTATCCCTCGCCATCAATATTATATTTCGTAAGAGGGATAGGAATTGCATGTTTTGTATGTATATTATATTCATAAGCTACTTATGTAAGAACTTTTATGTCTATGCTTGTTTGTTTTCAAGATAAAGTATTTTTTTGACTTTTCAAAGAAAACAGCGATATAATTTCAAGTCAAAGGCTCCTATTTTATTATTAAGTATATGAAGTCGTTGTAATACTTCTTGCTATCAGACACTACAAGAAACATCGTTAAAATCAACGGCTAGGACGTCGATAATATTAAAATTCGATGGCAAAATGGACGGCGAAGGTGGTCGCTATTAAGCTTGTCGATTTTTCAAAATTCTAATAAAATCGACGGCTTGCTTAGCCGTCGATAATAATTTAATATGGGTGTGAGAATTTTACATTCTTACTAAAATCAACAACATTGCCGTCGATATTATTATTTAAAATCGACGTCTTCGTTGTCGATAATTGTTTCAATAAAATCGACGCTCTTTGTGTCGATATTTAACTCAATAAAATCAACAATGCTTTCGTCTATAATATGCTTAATAAAATCGACAATGACGCCGTCGATATTTGATTGAATAAAATCGACACATCTGCCTTCGATTTAATTATTTAGATTTGTCTATTTTAACTTTTAAAAACGACAACCTTACCGTCGATTTTAATAGTTATATGTTTTAATTTTTTTTTCTATTTGAAAAATAGTAAACAGTTAATACAAATGAACTTTTAAATATAAAAATAAAATTTATACAGAATATTAAATAACAAGACAAATAAACTTTTAAATATAAAAATAAAATTTATACTAAATATTAGATAATGAGTTTACAAACTTATCAAAATAATAAATACCCCTCTAATATAAAGGCTCAAGACAAGATAAATAACTAAACTTAGACTTATATTCATTTAAATTGCAATCCACTAATAATACAAAATATTCAAAGTAAAGTAATTAAATAACCTACTCATACTCGTCTAAGTAAAGTAATAATATAAAAATACAGCCTTTTTCACTTTTCTTTTTAATTGTTTTTTGTTAAGAGAAAGGATAAAAATAGAAGCAAATATAAGCAAGAAAAAGACAAGCTTACTATAGCTATGCTCTTAACTCCGGATCCAGATAAAGAGATTGGACCAATTGAGCAGCTAGTGAACGAGTCAAGGCCAAAATCCTACACACCAACAAGAAATTATTCCGATATCTTCTTCCAGTATTACCAGAAAGAAAAAAGAGCAATTGAAGCTTCCAAGATTCAACTATGTGAAGCTGAATAGTTTTCCTAATTTCGGAATACATATCCTATAAGCTAGTATACATTAAAGAATATAAAAGATATGCATCAATAATCACGACTCATGACAAATTTTTGCCTTAGATGAAACCATGGTGCTGTTTAATGCCTATATACAAACACAGACATCATCTATGGATCTACCCAAGCATTTCCTTACTTGACTTTTCTTTTCTCCCCAATTCTACTGGCTTATTTTCTAAAAACTTACAGAGAATACACAAACCAAAAGTGTGTCAAATAATATGATCACATTACCTTGTGAATTGAAGTAAAAGAAGAACTGAAGCATTTTCAACTTGCAGATTGTACTTGCAGCATATGCAAAAGAGGGAGTGTGCCACAACAGCGGCCTGGAAAAATAATATGCCAAATATAAAAAGTGAAACGCAACCTTTTAAACAGTGTGTTCTCTTTTAACACTGACTAACATTAGCAGCAACTAGTACCTTTTTCTCCTTCCTGGGATAAGAAGCTAAGGTCTAATTAAGCCAAATTAAAATTATTTGCTTAGTTATTATTAGGAAATAGGAGCTGTAAAATAGCTGGGGATGAGATGGCGCATAGCAATTTCTTAAGTAAAGTGTACATATTATAATTGAATAATTGTCATGAAAATTGATGCACAAGGTAAAGTCAACCTTTTGAGGAAGCATTACACAGATGCCAAGTTAATAAGCTCTTTTTGCCTTATAACTTGCAATTCAGTTTAGGTTGATGGGCAACTTACACGTAACTTCAACCAGTTTAGTAGTCCATGTTTCTCTGTCTTTTTTTCCTCCTGCAAAGAATCAATAGTTGTTTCAACATTTCCCTCTAGATTAACATATCAATATTTTTCTCATTCAATATTAAATCCCGCCTCTTGTATGGAAGGTATGCCAGCTGTAAACATAGTTGATGATTAAAAACATGTAGGGAACAGGGATAACCAACAAAACAGAGAAAGAGTTTCCCTGTCTTTATAAGTTGAGAAAATATATAAACTGAGTATAAAAACAAGAAATACCTCCTCTTCTCTGAAAGAATGTCTTTTACGAGGACCAGGCCTATTAGGAAATCTGGTTGAATGTGATGTTTTTGTGGAGACCAAAATCAGTTTAGTCAGCCGTTGAATTCATCCTAACAAAGCAGCTTTAGCTTCTTCTTCTTGTTCCAATCGGGATTGCAACTTAACTTGACCATCCTCTAACTTTATCCGATCCTATTAGATATACAAGGACATCACCACATGGTGTGGTTTGAGAGTTCATACTGATTGATTGATGAATGTGTATCTAAACATGGAGAATAACAGCAAAATGATAGTCTATTGTGTGTGTGTGTTTTTCAGTTTTTTGTCTTCAAACATTTAGTGTAATGATCAAAGTTGAAGAACATTCATGGAAACCAGAAGATAAAAACACAACAAAGAGAATAAAATATGCGAGGCAGGCACAGAAAACATCATTCTCCATTCAACATTGACAGCCACAAGCTTGAAGCATGGGAAATCAGAGCACTATAATGCCTCTTATCTCAATTTCGTTAAGGGATTTAAAAATGGTCCCAAAGTCAAGTCAAGTAGGTTCATTGTTCTCAACACCTTATGATTGCTCTCTCACTCACATTCCAAAATGGTCCAATCAAGAAACAACCCAGATATATTAATACACACCACATCAAGGCATCATAAGATTTCCAATCAATACGGTACAAACTACCATACCCTTCCAAAGTAAGTACAGAAGAAGTCGATTTTCAAACACTATCTTCTTGTTCCTCCCACAATGGACAAGCCAACACCGATCAAAGCTGCATTAACAACATTATTCTCGAACTATCCTTAGACTATTCTTTCTTTTTATAGACAGCAAACTGGTTCGGCTCTTTTGTTTGCGATCCAAGCATTTGTCTCTCATTATTTAATTTCAGCAATTCATACACATATTTTTGTTTATATATTTAAAGGAGATAGATGAGGAAATGACCAACTGGATAAAAAAGACTTCACGGAAGAATATTCCAACCTGAATCCAAATATTGCATTGCACTTTCTCTATCACAGAAGAATATTCCAACCTGGATCCAAATATTACATGACTTGAGATGATAAATCAAAGTAGGAAGCATGAATGAAAGTAGTTTCTACATTAAAAAACCTACAAAAAAAACCAAAGCACACTGGCCGAGTCTGTAAAGCATAGTTACAATCTGAAAGAAACCAGAACAAGAAGTTCAACTTGAACTCTCCTGTTCTTATTTATATACAAACATCTTTGGGAAGGGTCTAGCAAAATGAACTCACTATGTCTCACTAAGCCATATCTATGAACTTATATTTACAAAGAACTAAGAAAAAACCATCTGAATGAAAAGGTGAGAGGGTAAGAACTGCCTACACATAACCTAAGAAAATTCCATGGAAAGAAATGAAGGAAGAATCTTCCTCTGCTCTTCTTCATTTGGCTAACAACAAGAACTAGTAACTCTGCAAATAAGTAGAGTCGTAGGGTACAACTCTGCAAACAAGTGTTCAGTAACAGTCAGAAAATGATACATATTTCTTGTGAGCTTGATTGAGAGAGAGCGGAGAAGAACCAAGGTAGGAGGAGCGACCGCGACAACAGAGAGAAGGAGCGACGGCGGTGTGGCAGCAGCGGAGCGACAGGCGGTGCCGGCAAGAGGAGCGACAGTGGGGAGCGACAGCGGCACGGCAGCAATAGAGCGTGACGGCGGCGCAACCGTGACGCCGGCAGCGGAGAACGAAGGTTGGTGAATTTGGGGGTAAAATAAGGGTTGATGAGGGTTGATGAGGGTAAAATTGTTTTTCTGAACTTAGACGAGGGAAGGGGGCGCAGGGCAGATGTTTTTAGCAATAAAAATCAACGGTAGAGTTGTCGATTTTAATTTGAAAAAAAAAATGACTTTTGCGTCTATTTTATACATTAAATCCACACCATTTATTTGATTTTAGAAAGCAATTTAGACCGTTCAAATTTATCGACGAAAACGTTGTCGATATTTTATACATAAAAATAGACGTCATTTCCGTCGATTTTAAAATAAAAGTATTTCCAACTCCTGGTTCGTCTATAATATGACGATAGTGGAGAAAGGTTTAATGCAGCATAAAAAAACTCGATGACAATACCGTCGATTTTATTATTTTATTTTTAAATTTATTTTTTTTAAAATATCGACAACAAGCCGTCGAAAAATATCGACGGCAGAGATAGCCGTCGATTTTTTGCGTCGAAAATACGCTTTTTCTTGTAGTGAGAGTGGCTCAGCCGGAAGCGTGACATTCTGATAGTGAGGGTGTTACATCTTCTGGAGCGAGCAACAAGGAAACATGATCTTGCATGATAAAGATTTTATGTATTAAAGATTATATATATATATGTTAAGACGAATTATTGAAAAATGTTATCTTTGATACTTTGTTTTTGGATTATGACTTTTGATTTTTAGAAACCCTGTATGAATTAAAAATCTTGTTACGATGTTTGATTTAAGGCTATGCCTTTTGGTTATTATGAGATTTTAAAGTCTGAGTTCCAAAAATGTCACTTCAAATTGATAGTTTCAATCTCATTTTAAAAAGAATAAAATTGCTATCATACTTAAATAAAAACGACAGTTAGAAATCATCACTCGTCAAAACGCGTCATGCTAGGGAGAGGTATCCACACCCTTATAAGGCATGCTTCGTTCCCCTCTCCAACCGATGTGGGACTTTACAATCCACCCCCTAAGGGAGCCCAGCGCCCTCGTTGGCACATCGATCCGAACCAGGCTCTGATACCATCTGTAACAGCCCAGACCACCCGCTAGCATGATATTGTCCGCTTTGGCACACAAGGCCTCACGGTTTTGCCTTTGACGATAGGGAAAACTGCCATTTTAAACGAAAATATGCTACTAAACCCAGATATAAACAACGGGTTTCTAACCGTCATTTCAAACAAAAACAATATCATTAAATCCTGGTAAAAATGACGGTTAAAAACCGCAATTTTAAACAACAAACTGCCGTTTTATTTGGTTAAAATGGCGGTTTTCATCATTTTTACCGTCACAAAATCGCCTTATTATTCACAGATAATTGTGGCAATTTTTTTAAAACTGCCGTAATAATCAGAATGATGCCCAGAATACTAACGTTTTTTGGAGGTGTCATTTTTGGTAATAATAAAGGTTCAAACCGTCGTAAGTTCTAAAAAAAAAACTACCATTTTAACCCTTTTTTATAGTGTAATTAGATTGATATTGATCTATGAAGCACAGACACGGACACGGACACGAGACACGACACGACACGCGACACGGCGACACGTTAATTTTAAAAAGTTGTCGGACACGGGGACACGCATATATTAATAATATAATATATTTAAATAGATATATGTCTTAATAGAGATATTTTCAAAAACAACCATATGATATGTATTTTTCCTAAAGTGTATAGGTATTCAAAAGATAAAATTCTAAATTCCTATGTCTTAATAAAGATAGTAAGAATTTTGTACATCACATGTACAAAAAAAAAAGTTATCTAAAGTCATTCTTTCTCCATCATATATGGTTGATATCTTTATCATTAGAAAAAGTCACTCTTTCCAACTCCGGTTCATCAAGAGAAAGGTGAGCAACTTCAAGAACACCATTTTCTTCATCAATTGGTGAAAAAGCATCTCCAGCAATATCCCACATCATAGTTTCTCCTTTATTATATTGTGGAGTTTTTCTTGAAAGAAGACGAAGATTAGTGTGGACAAATACTAAATTTTCTGCACGTTTAGGCTTCAACTTGTTTCTTTTCAGGGAATGGATAAAAGAATATGTGCTCCAATTTCTTTCACAACAAGAAGATGAAGATGGTTGCCCTATTAGCCTAAGAGCAATTGGTTGAAGAAATTTTGCTTTACTACCATGAATTAGCCACCAAGACTTTGCATCAACTATGCCTCTATCATTCAAAGAGTCATAATCATCAAAGATACCTCTACCATCAGAAAAGTTTGCAAATTCAATGTTTACCTTTCTCCTTTCTTCTTCATTAGGAAAATACCTCTTCAAGCATTTAACTCTCTCATTAGTGATCTCAATATCTTGATGAGGAGAAACTCGTGTAAGATCTTCTCTCAACCATTGGTGGCTATAATACCTAGATAATTAGTGTTTAAGCATAAATTAATAATGATTCAATTATCTTCACTTATAAATAAAAGTTATAAACAATAAATGTAAAAAGTTACCTTGGATTCAATGAATGTGCTAAACAATGAAGAGGTGTGCTACTTTTTGTCCATCTTTGAACTAATATTGAGTGCACAACATCGTAGAAGGACGATGACTCTTGTTCATCTTTTCTTTCATAGAGATATATAGCACTTTTTACTTTCTTGATCATTGAATCCCACATATCATGGACCAAATGAAGAGTAGGTGCATCTGTGTCTATACTTCTTAAAACATCATAAATAGGATTTGTGAAAGCAAGAATATAATCAATTTTTTGCCACCAATTTTCACTCAAAATCTTTTCTGTAACAACTTCAGCTCTGCCAATATTATCTTCCTTATATGAAGATTACTTCTCACTTATAACCATCTCTTTGAGGCCTTGCTTTAACAACCTAAATCTTTTGAGCATCACAATAGTAGAAGCAAATCGAGTAGGAGCAACATTAAGCAACTTCAATGTATTAAATTCATTGAAAATAGATAACCTCATATGATGATTAACAATAAAATTTTTTATAAAAGAAACATCGTCAGCAATTTGAGTAATCCATGAGCATTCTTGATAAACAAAATTATTCTTCTCTGTATTCTTAGCTGCACAAATGTCCTTTAAAGCAAGGTTGAGAGTATGAACAACACAAGGAGTCCAAAAAACAGATGGAAATTCAGCTTCAATCAATAAACCAGCCGCTTTACAAACTGGCGCATTATCAGTCACAATCTGCACTACATTTGAGAGACCGACTTCTCTTATGACATCTCTTATTTGCCTTGCAACATAATCCTTGTCTTTGATCTCATCTGAACAATCTACAGCTTTCAAAAACATAGGCCCACTTTCAGTTACAGCCATAAAATTAAGAAGAGGCCTCCTTTGGGGATCTCTCCATCCATCACTTACAATGCTCACTCCCTTTCCACTCCATGAATTCTTAGTAGGTTCTAACATTCTCTCCACATGTTGCTTCTCTTTCTCAAGCAAAGTTGTCCTCAATTTATTATATCCAGGAGGAATATAACCATCAATATAATTATTGGCAGCATAAGAAAAAGCTTTGACAAAATACGGATTTTTTGCTAGATGAAAAGGTAATCCAGATGAAAAAAACATTCTAGCAATATGTAAATCTAGAGTCTCCCTTGCATTCACATTAAAAGCTTTCTCTAAAGGTCCAGTAGCTCTTCTTTTTCTTGAATCAATTTCACTTGCATTAGATAAGGGTGGAAGAGGAATTGACTTAGCCTTTTTACTTTCATGCAACAATGTACTTTCACTATCAAGTTTCTTAAGTTCTTCAAGCTTTGTTGATGTAACTTTTGCACAAAATCTAATTCCTTTTCCTGAAATCTTCAATAAATGTGCTCTTACTCTAGTATAAGAACCACTGAATAAAACTTTGCAAAATTTACATTGAAATTCAAGATTTCCGCTCCCTTCAATTTTATCTTTCTTTGTTACAAATTTCCATAAAGGCTTATCAATACTTTCTTCAAAATTGTTTTGAACACTCTCTGAACTCATCTCTCACAATCCTACAATAATTTAAGAAACAAAATTATTTTTTTATAATTCAATTTCTTGAGCAAAACAGAACCAAAAAAAGCATTAAGAGAAAACAAAACCAAAGAAAATTATTATATAATACTAAACATTTGTGTAAGTAAGCTGAGTTCATTCCCAGCTATTATTGTTTAATGTTTACTACAAAAGAAACAAATAAAAACATATTATAAAAGGTGCGAATTACCAATGACCACAACAAAACCTTAACAAATAATCCTTCAATATGAACATGATTACTAAGAAGAGAAACATAACCTAATGCTATGAATCAGGATTAGCATTAGAACCATGATATATATAATAACGGCATATACATAAATGCATATAAAACAGATTATAGTACAGACAAATTGCTATCTAGAGTCTAGACATTTACACTAAAACTCAAAATAAATTGATTTCTAAGAATCTTACAAGTCACTGCATATTCCACTTCATATACATAAGTGCTGAATACTGCCATAAGGAATGAAGCAGAAGATAGTGACTGGTGACAATGCATTCCAATTTTAATTATGAACCATGCAATTTTGAACAAAAAGGAATATGTTTTATTATGTTATTGGAAACAGGAATATGTGACACTCACGTGGAATGTAGTTATAATTGGTTATTTCTTTCATTACACTCTGTGCACATTGTAGTTATGTATATACACTAAGATGAGAACTGAAGATTAAGGTTTATGCATTCAAATAACATTTTTAATCAAAGATATCAATTTTTCAACAGAAATATCTTTTTGCTGCTAGTGGTTGGAACACTCTGTACCTTCCATCATTGTGCTAGAAAGTATTTTAAAACATGACATGCTCATTGGAGAATATAGCATCTAATCCAATCTTCTAATCATAAAGCGGTTTCATGCCAAAAGCATTTATTATTATTGTTTGGAGAAGAAACAAAACAAAATCATATCAATGAAGTACAATCAATCCAGTTTTTTTCCTCTTGTCTTTTTTCTATCAGTTCTGTGTCTTTCTATTACTTTCTAATTTCTAATCTTCTCATAGCAGCAGTAAAAAATTATGAAAGAAGTCTCTAACAATATCTAATTCCAGAAGCACAAAACAAAACCAAACCAAGGAGATGCACATAACAAAATAGAAATCCAAAATCAAATGGAAGCACAAAAATAACAAAACAAATCAGAACCAAAGAGAAGCACAGAGGCCAGAGAAAAATAGAAATACAGAACCAGAAAATTGATTGATGGAAAAATAAATATTCTCCCTTACTTGAAATGGAGGATGCAGAAGAGCACGAGAGCAGGGCAACGGTCACGTTAGAAGTGGCGACCGGGGAGGTGGCGAACACGGCAACGAAGAGGTGGCGAACCGGGGAGTGAACGGCAGCGAACGGCAGTGAACGGCGATGACAAGCACCGTAGAAGAAGTGACGGCAGTGAAGAGAAGATGCTGAGATTAAGAGTGAGTGGGTGTGGAGAGAGATGATGAACATACACGGCGGTGACGACCGGAGGTGGCGGCGATGGCTGGAGGTGGCGGCGATGGCTGGAGGTGGCGGTAGACTGGCGGTGAGGAGAGGGTGAGTGGGTTGGAGCCACAGAGCCAGAGACGGGTTTAGGGATGGAGGTGAAAGGTTAGGTTTTTAACTTTTTGTTAAAGTGAAGGGTGAAAGACTGAAAGTGAAATTGATGTTCCAAAATGGCATTGGGCCGTGTCCGGCCGTGTCTGGGCCGTGTCCGGCTTGTTTTTTTGTTTTTTTGGACAGGACACGTTTGGACACGGGAGACACGCGTGTCGGACGAGTGTCTCCGTGCGTCGTGTCCAAAATGTGTCTGACACGCCGACACGGCAATTAAACAAAGTGTCCGTGCTTCATAGATATTGATTAATATATATTCTTGTTATGAATAAAATATTAGATATTTATTATTTGATTATCATTTCATTTGTTCATCGTAGAATATTTTGATATTGGGTAGGTGTGTTTTGATATTTTGAATTTAATTCATACAGAGTACTTAGCTTGTACACTTAGTAGCTAAAGTAAGGTAACTGTCATAGTTAGTAATGAACAACCGCTTTGTACCATAAGAACACAAATTCGATTTTTGCTGATAATTTGATGGCTATTACAGATGATAATATCTTTTTATATAAAGTGTTATTTTTATCTCTAATATTTGATCAAATTTTAATTTAACTTCTAATATTTTAAATATTTTATTTGTTTTAAAAAATTTTGAACATTTTATTTTTATTTCAAAAAATTTTAAGCAAATTTAATATTGTTCTACCGTTAAATTTGATATGAACAATTAACATATTAAAGAGACAATAATATTTAATTTATATACATAAATAAAATCAATCTATTAATGGTCACCAACGTAAAAATATTGCTTTTAATTATAGAGTGTTGATAATTGATTATTAGGATTTAAAACTTTTTTATAAGAATAATGAGATCGAAAAAAAAAAAATTACAAAAAAACTTTGGTTGTATTTCTCTATGAGCAATGCTAGGGGCAGCAACTTTAGTATTTTGTAACCATCAATTGGTAATCAATAGTGTTTTTAATGGTGTGAGATTAAATCCAATTGTGAGAAATCACTCACTTTTCTTTTGATGGTTAAGTGCTGGCTAGAAAACACAAAAGTTGCTGGTCCCCTAGACTTTTTCATTCTCTAATACAGAAGAAAGATCGATATGACTTAACAATTACATTATTAACGTCTATATAACTCACTTTATTAACTATTCGTGTCAAATTTAATTGCGTAATAATATTAAACTTCTTTAAATTTTTTTAGGATAGAAATAAAATATTTGAAACATTACAAACTAAATTAGAATCTAATCTAAATATTAAAGATTAAAATAATATTTTATTCAAATTTTTATTTATAAAATATGAGAATTTATTGCTGAAACTGAAATATACATTGATTTTAGTAAATAATAATCACTATCAAACTACCTACGTACCTAACCTTTTTGAAAAGAAGAAATAAAAAAGGAAGATGATATGGTACACTTTATTTAGCAAAACTCGGAAAACATTTTATTTAACAAAATAGACATTTGCGGTTGTGTTCACAACTACCAAACTGACAAAACATTTCACAGGTTGAGTGAGTGCAATTGCAATTTGCAAACCGTTTATTTGGAACCATAAAACCGTTCACACACACCTATCTGCATGCGTCATCCCTATAACATACACACATATGGGGCTATTTTTTTTTTATGAAGGATTTCTTAAAAAAATATTAGACTTTTTTGGGATATTACTAGAATATAGAGTGACTTTAAAACTGATATTAATCGCCGGATGCAATTTATAATTTTTTAAAAAATATAAAAAAAAAAAATCACACGGTGTGATTTTAAATTTTTTAAAAAATAAAAAAAAAAATCTCATAGTACGCTTTCTATTTTTTAAAATTAAAATTGCATGGTGCGATTTTTATGTATTCTTAGATAGTAATTAATCGTTCCCAACAATTTCTAAAGACTTGTAATTTCTTATCATTTGTGTGTAATATGTTAGGAAATTATTTTAATTTTTTAATTTGTTTGTGGGCAATATATATATTAATTGTAATCATAAATTATACTATTTTAAATTAAATGATTTATATAATGGTGATCTCATTTATTGTTATAAATGCTAAATTGAATAAGTCATTATTATTTTTTATTTGGAATTAAATGAGAATAAAACCAGATATTATCTTTTGTCCTTTAGATAATTATCTTTTTGGATTTTAGATATATTATATTTTGGGCTTTAGATACTATTTTATTTGAGTTTTAGGGTTTAATGGGTGCCATGCTCAAATATAAATAGATTTTCAGGGTTTCGGTCCCCAATATACCAAAGCTGACTTTGTTGTTCTTTCCCCATCAGAAGAGTCACAATTCAGCCGCCTAGGAATACAGAAGGCTTTGGTTGAGGAAGATCGAAAGAATCACAAGATTCAAACTCTCCCATCAATTTCTGACTCTTATGCGTAAAAGTACGCTTCCGCATTATGATATATTTTTGGTGATTTAATATGGATGATCTGAATTAATAAAATTATTTATTCTAACAAGTGGTATCAGAGCCATTTATAATTGAATCATTGAAAATATTAAATTTTAATCTCATTGAATCAATATATATTTGCGTGGTTACTCTCCTTTTGGATCAACTTAATTTTATGGATCCGATCAGTTTATTATTTGTTTAATGTGCATACATGGACTCTGAGTGCTTTCATAAAGATATAGATATTTTTTTATTGTTTGTTCATGGATTCGTTTTTTTTTTATATAAAAAAGAAAACAATTGATAATAAGTTGCTAAATATATTGAATTTGGTTTTGATCGAAAACTAACCTCTTTGAATTTAATGTGAATTTAAGTTTTATACATATATAACTTCTATACGTGCATATGTATAAAGTTAAAGAATATTAAGGATTAAGTTTTTTTTTTATTATTATTGTTTTTTGGTGTTATACATATTTATTTTATGGAAAATTTAATTTTTTTATGATATATTGTGAATTTAATTTTGTTTCACAATAATATTAGCAATTTTCATATTTAAATATGTATATAACTAAGGAGGTCACATAATATTATATAGTTATTTTATATTGTGTCCTATAATTCTATGCTATTTAAGTATTTTAATTTTGTTATATAAAGTATTTTTTTATTGTTACATAAGGAAATTAATAACAATTTGGATTATTATACCCATCTATCATAAAGATTTGGTTTTGGAATAAATTAATTGAACATTATGCTGCCAAAGTAGTCTCTTTTGTGAAAATTAATTTATTCAAAACATTAGGAATATGATGATATGTAATTCATGCAAATATTGGTCAGCCCAAAGGAAGGTCTATATTTGGCCGAATTACGTACACATATTGATGGTAAATATATGTTTGGGTAGCTAATTAAGAATAAAGTAATGGTTATTATTTATGCGGACAATAATCGGCCCAAAGGAAGTTTATTGTTTGGCAAAATAATAAGCATGGCACACTTTTATTTATTTTCTATTAATTATGCGATCAATAATCGACCCAAAGGAAGGTTATTGCTTGACCAATTAATAGAAAATATATGCGGTAACAAATAGGTTGCGAAGTTTAAGTCTCCATGTGCGCATTAAGTCGGTCCAAAGAAAGGCTTCATGTGTGACAGGAATTTTGACAATATTTGATTACTGCAATGAGAGTATCACTTATAGTTAATTTTTCTATCCAAAAATTGAAAATTAATGTTGTTCTAGATATCTCAATATGGATTTTTTTCCATTATTTAACAAATGTTTACTGCATGTTTATTTGTTCTAATCCAGAAACTATGGCTTTAGCTACCAATGTTTCTGCACAAATCAGTAGTATTCCTATGCTGAATGGTTCAAACTTTAAAGTTTGGAAGGATACCGTGGAGATCGTCCTCGGTTGTATGGATCTAGATATAGCTCTTTGAGAGGAGAAATCCACTTCCACTCCGAAAAATCTCAACGAGGTTAAAATAGAGAAGTGGGAGAGATCCAATCGAATGAGCATTATGATCATGAAATGCTCAATTTCTGAGGCGTTTCGGAGCTCAATTACTGAGGATAAAGATGCCAAACTAAGAATAAAAAGACGGAGGCAAGTAGTCTTTTGAACAAACTTGTCTCCATGAGGTATAAAGGTAAAGGGAACATTAGGGAGTACATTATGAAAATGTCTCATCTTTCTTCAAAATTGAAAGCACTAAAGTTAGAGTTGTCTGAAGATTTACTCGTGCATTTCATTTTGATTTCCCTTCCTGGACACTTTGGGCAATTCAAAGTGAGTTATAACACTCTGAAGGACACTTGGTCCTTAAATGAGCTTATATCTCACTGTGTGCAAGAAGAAGAGAGGCTACAGCAAGATAAGACTGAAAGTGCTCTCATGACTTCATCTTCTCAGTATAAAAGAAAGTGTGATACTACTGCGGATATGCCTTCTCAGCAAGAAAAGGCTAAGAAACAGGATCAAGTTTTAACCTGTTTCTTCTATAAGAAGGGGGGACACATGAAGAAGGATTGTACCAAATATACCACTTGGCGTGTAAAGAAGGATATAATTCTTACTTTCGTTTGTTCTGAGGCTAGTTTAAGTTATGCACCTGTTGATACTTCGTGGGTAGATTCTGCTGCTACTACTTGTGTAAGTATTACTATGCAGGGTTGCCTGTGGAGCCGACCGCCAAATGATACTGAAAGATACATCTTTGTGGCAGACGGCAATATAGTTGCAGTCGAAGCTATATGAACCTTTAGATTATGTTCCATGAGTGGATTTTACTTGGATTTATTAGAGACATTTTATGTACCGTCATTTAGACGAAATTTGGTTTCTGTTTCTCGTTTGGACAAATCAGGTTATTTTTGTTCATTCAGAAATAATAAAGTCGGTCTCTTTTATAATTCGAATAATATTTGCTCTGGTCATTTGGTGGATAATCTATATAGCCTTGTTTTGAATTCCTATAATAATGAAATACTGCAAACAGGTACAAAATAAAACTAAATGAGAATTTGGCATCATTATGGCACAAACGTCTAGGTCACATCTCTAAACAGAGAATTCAGAGGCTCGTGTCGGATGAAATTCTTGGACCCCTAATTTTTACGGACTTTGAAGTCTGCATTTAGTGCATAAAGGGAAAAAGAACAAATGAAAGGAAATTAGGTGTCGAGAGAGCTAAAGATGTCTTAGAACTGATACATACCGATATATGTGGCCCAATCCCTACTGTCTCTTGGAATGGACAACAGTACTTTATTACGTTCATAGATAATTATTCTCGTTACGGGTATCTATATTTAATTCATGAAAAGTCCCAAGCCTTGGATGTTTTCATGTCATTTAAAGCTAAAGTTGAACTTCAATTTGGAAAGAAAATTAAACCTGTCAAATTTGATCGTGGTGGTGAATACTACAGAAGATATGACGGTTCAGGTGAGCAACATCCCGGGCCTTTTGCTCTTTTCCTAGAGGAGTGTGGTATTGTTCCGCAATACACCATGCCAGGCAAACCTAGCATGAATGGTGTTGCAGAGCGAAGGAACCGAACTCTTAAGGACATGGTAAGAAGTATGATTTGTCATTCTTCCTTACCTGAATCACTCTGGAGAAAAGCCTTAAAGACCGCAGTGTAAATCCTTAATAGGGTGCCAAGCAAAGCAGTTAACAAAACTCCATATGGAATTTGGCTGGGAAAAGGCCCAGTATAAAGCATTTGCATATTTGGGGATGTCCAGGTGAGGTGCGACCTTATAGGCCGCATAAAAAAAAATTGGACTCAAGGACAATTAGTTTCTGCTTTGTTGGTTACGCTAAGCACTCATGGGTACAAGTTTTACAATCCTGCATTAAGGTCTATTTTGAAATGGGAAATGCGAGATTTCTTGAGGATGTTGAGTTTGGGGGGGGGGAAGGAAATATTAGAAATGTTGCTTTTGATGAGGATTCTGTAACTGACAATGATCAGGTCTTTGTATCTATTGTTGTTCAAGACACAGTTATAGTACAAGAGTACAATGAGAATTCTACTATAGATCCAGTTACAGTACAAGAGAACAATGAGAATATCGTTGTTGCTCAAGATACTACTACAGCACAGGAAAATAATGAGAATTGTAACACCTTAATATTCAAATCCTTATGCTCGAGTCATAAGTCAATAATATTACGGTGGTATGACTCTCAGGTGGATTTTTAATATATAAATATAGGTAATTTCGAAAAGAGTATTAATCGAGAAGCCTGAAAAGAGTAGAAATAAAATCGCGAAGACGTATCACTCACGTTTCGACAACAAAAGATAAACCGTGAAGCCGAAAACGATATACGGACAAGGCGTAGAGGAGATTAAGAGATAGATAACAGATAGATATATATAACATAAGTAAATAGCCACTAGTCGCGACCCGCGAAGTTTAGGCCGGCTAGGGTACAGTATGAAAGTAGATGACAACAGTATATCCTAATCTCTCCCAAAGGAAACATAAGAGCCTCTATAGGCAAGTTCCAAAAAAGTTCAATACATAATATAATCTTTTCAAAACATAGGTGGAGAGATTCTAATCAAACACAAAGTAGAGAAAATAAAGATCTTCGCCGTCTCTCAGACGACCCACAACTCACTTCTGAGCACCTGGACCTGTATCTGAAAAACAAGAGATATATACGGAATGAAAACCCCGGGCCCATGGGTTCCCAGTACGGTAAAAGTGCCAAATAAATACAATGCACTGCAATAAAAACTCACCAAGCATCCTAAACTCCTTTTCACCAAGTATCCAGCCTAGATTCTCACTAATCTATAAATAGGCATCTGTCGTAAAGGAATACTAAATCTAGATCACATCTCATATGACTCCCAACTCGCTGACTCTCCCACGAATCAGATTTCAGAATCATAAACAAAGCCATCATCAGTCGTGCTGTCTCAGCAATTCTATATCAATATATCATGCCCTCCCTGGAACTAGTGAAACCACATCACTGCGTCTACCCAGGGAGCTCAAATCATCTCAACTAATGATCACCATCATCATGCAATCGCATCATCAATTCATCTCATCAAGAACAGCCCTCAACCTCCACCGACACCAACATGAGGGGCCTCTCAGTTGTACAAACACAAGCAATACAGGCAAGTAATACACAATTAGGGTACAAGTAGAACAAGTAGCACATAATCAGGTAACTTAGCATATATAATGTAGAAATCCAAAACAAATAGGCAAACCCAAACAATTCAAACATATGCAAATGATGAATGCCTGCCCTATGGCTGATGATATCATCTGTCGGTTATCAAGCCAACCCGACATGTCCGGTAGCTAACCCGGGCACAGTCTCTCTGTTGCGTATTAATATCATTAGAGGGAATATGTGCCCTGTCACCATTAGAGGGTATCTGCGCCCTGTCGCCATTAGAGGGTATCTGCGCCCTGTCGCCATTAGAGGGTATCGGTGCCCTGTCACCCTTACAACCAGAGAGAAAACACAAGCATGCTTACATTCAACATTTTTCATCATTATTCATTTATCATATTCGTTAATTTATCATATATGCCTTTATACTCAGCCATAATCCATAATGGCTTTGCCGTAACTCGGCAATAACTCAGCCACCCGGCTCACAGTTCAATCCAGAACTAGCCAATTTATCAACATGGCTCTGCCGTATCCGACAAGAACTCAGCCATCCGGCTCATGGTCCAATCAAGAACCAACCATTTATCAATAAATATAGCCCTTCGGCTCATGGCATATGATGCCAAGGCATCATAGGCTAGTTTCACTAGCATGTTTCTGTTAGTTTTAGTTGTTTTATGCATTTTCTTGAGCTTAAAGTAACCAAAAATGGTTAAATGAAGAACAAAGTAATGAACCATCCAAACAATATGATTTTGATGCAATTTCCATGAGTTTTAGTTATATTACTTAAATGCTATGAATGAAAGATTTCTCATGAAATTTTGCAAGACTTTGATGCAATTGTTTGGATGATTTCAGGGAAGAAGAGGCTAAGCAAGGAAGCAACAAAATCAATAAAGGAAGCTTGAATATCACATGTGGAGTTTAAGTTCCAGTTTAAGCCTAAACTGGAGCTTAAACGCCAAAATCATGAAGGATAAGAAATGCTGGGATTGAAGTTTAACCTCCAGTTTGACCTCAAACTGGAGGTTAAACGCCAGAATGAAAAGCCTCACTTAAGGAGCATTCCACGTTTAACCTCCAGTTTGACCTCAAACTGGAGGTTAAACGCCAGAATGAGTATGCCACCCAGGGAGGAGTTCCACGTTTAACCTCCAGTTTGACCTCAAACTGGAGGTTAAACGCCAGAACCAGGAAGAGTACCAGGGGCCATTCCACGTTTAAGCTCCAGTTTGACTCAAACTGGAGCTTAAACGTGTTCGATAGTTTTTTCACTCCAGGGTTGCTCTCTCCATCTCCACGTTTAACCTCCAGTTTGACCCCAAACTGGAGGTTAAACGTGTTCGACACCTCCAGGGCCACCATTCCAAGCTTCCACGTTTAACCTCCAGTTTGACCTCAAACTGGAGGTTAAACGTGTTCGACTTCCAGTATGCCTCCACCCTTTTCCACGTTTAACCTCCAGTTTGACCTCAAACTGGAGGTTAAACGTGTTCGACCTCCAGGGCTGCCCTTCCTATCTCCACGTTTAAGCTTCAGTTTAACCTTAAACTGAAGCTTAAACGTGTTCGACTACATGACTCTCCAGGGCTACCTTCTTCCATTTCCACGTTTAAGCTTCAGTTTAACCTTAACTGAAGCTTAAACGTGCTTCTACAAATGGCCTCACTGGAAGTGTCTGGCGTTTAAGTTGTAGTTTAAGCTTAAACTACAACTTAAACGCCACTCTTGAATAGGGTTTCTGGGCCAAAAATATTGTGATTTAAGTTAGTCTTTGAGCACAATTATTAACTTAAACTTACTTTGGTATGAAACCCAATTGAATATCATGGTTTATGGGATTGGGCCTGAGGGATTGATGAGTTTGAAATCTCATTTATTGAGTCATGTGCCATTATTTGATTATCACTAAGTTGGCTCAATAAATGTTACAGGATTTGGATCAACAACCTCATCAAGATTATGGATCATAAACCCAGGGCAAAAGGAAAGCAAGGAGAGGCCTCAAAGCCCAAGAAGCACAACTGAAGCTCAATATAGAAAGTGTATAAATAGGATAGAAGTTAAGTTAGAGGGGATTGGACTTTCATTTTTTTAGCTAGTTTCTTTTTCTTTGTAATTGAATTCAGAGCTATGATTCACTAAACCCCCTTTCATTGGGTTAGGGAGCTCTATTGTAATTCAATGAATCAATAATAGTTTATCTTCTTCTTCAATCTTTTCTCTTGAATTTTGTTAGAAAGCTTCTCGATCTAATTCCATTGAGTAGTTGTCTTGGGAAAGAGATTACTCATACTTGGAATCCTTCGGAGCCTTGGGAAAGGAATGGAGGATTCATGCTAGAGAAGCTTTCTCACAGTGGATTGGATTGGGGTTTGGATGGATATTGTGACATGTAATCCTACCAAATTGTGGTTCATGAAATTGTGTGGTATAATCAGTGATCAAGCATCATCTCTTCTTATGAACATTTAAACCAAGGGATTGGGAATTTGTTTGTTTTTAGAGAGCATTGGTGAGCCAAGGAATTGGGATCCAATCATATAAGATTGCCAAGCAAAATTCAATGAATGCATTGGTTGAGGAAGAGATTTACATGTTTTGATTCGGAGATTTCAATATCTCCTAAACCCAATGAATTCCCCATTTCTGATTTCCACTTTCTCTTTACATTCTGCAATTCAATTCTTGCAATCATCCCCATTCCCTTTTAATTTCAGCAATTTACATTCTGCTCTTTAATTCATGCAATTTAAGATTCAGCCATTTAATTTTCTTGTCATTTACTTTTCCCGCCAATTTCACATTCCGCAATTCTCATCTCAAATCTTGATTCCGCTCAACTAGAACACACTTCTAATCCGAATTGCTCACTCAACCAATCCTTGTGGGATTCGACCTCACTCTATTGTGAGTTTTTACTTGACGACGATAACCGGTGCACTTGCCGGAAGGAATTTTGCCGATCGTGCAATTTCCTAAATCGTAGCATAACACGTTTATGCGCATCAAGTTTATGGCGCCGTTGCCGGGGATTGGTTTTCGATTGACAATTCTCAAATTGGAAGCTAACTAGATTGAGCAATTTTCTCTTGCTTTGTTAATTCTGTTCTAAATACTTGTTGAATTTTAATTTCTGCACTTGGTTACATGCTTTCCTTCTTTATGCCTTTAAATTCATGCAACTAACTCACTGACTCACTAACTGTTTGAATTAATTCCTCAATTGAGCTAACCATACTCTTCCATTAACCAAGAGTATTTTACTTGTTTGTGTTTGAGCTGTGTTCTTGTATGACAGGTAGGAGAGGAGAGACATCAACTCCTCCATATACCGAACCGGAAAGGACCCTTCATAGACTTAGAAGGGAAGCAAGAGGGAAGAGAGTAGTGGGAGAAGAGGAATCTGAAGGAGAATCTGAGGACAATTTTGAGGAAGCTCTAGATCTCAACATGGATAGAGAAGTTCACAACCATGAGAGAGCTGATGGAAACAATGCCATTCCCGAGAGGAGGGTTCTTAGTTCATACATAAACCCAACCTCTGGGAATTGTGGTAGTAGCATCCAGAAACCACCCATTCAGGCCAACAATTTTGAGCTCAAGCCACAGCTAATATCATTGGTGGAAAATCATTGTTCCTTTGGAGGAAGTGCTAATGAAGACCCAAACCAACATCTCACAAAATTCCTGAGAATTTGTGACACTGTGAAGTCCAATGGAGTCCAGGAAGATGCCTATAAACTGCTCTTGTTCCCATTTTCACTTAGGGACAAGGCAGCTAAGTGGCTGGAATCATTCCCAAGGGGGAGTCTAACCACATGGGATGAGGTGGAAGGCAAGTTTCTGGCACGTTTCTACCCTCCACAAAAGGTCAATAGGCTTCGATCTGAGGTCCAAACTTTTAGACAACAAGATGGTGAAACTCTCTACGAGGCATGGGAGAGATTCAAGGACTTGACAAGGAAATGCCCACCAAACATGTTCCATGATTGGGTGCAATTGCACATCTTCTATGATGGACTCTCTTATGAATCAAGGAAGGCTGTAGACCATTCATCAGGAGGTTCATTGAACAAGAAAAAGACCGTGGAAGAAGCCATTGAAGTGATCGAGACAGTGGCTGAGAATGAGTACTACTATGCATCAGAAAGGCACAACACTAAGGGAGTCATGGAGCTGAACCATGTTGATACAATTCTAGCCCAAAACAAGGTGTTTGCTAAGCAACTAGCAGAGCTCACCAGGCAATTAGAAACAAAGCAAGTGGCTGCAATATACACACAAGATCAAGGGGAAATAGGCATTGAAGGAGGTGATTGGGATGAGGTTAACTATGTGGGAAACCAACAAAGGCAATCATATGATCCACACTCCAACACTTACAACCCAGGCTGGAGAAACCACCCAAACTTTGGGTGGGGAAACCAACAAACCCAACCACAAAATCACAAACCTTACAACCACAACCAACAAAACAATTCCACATACCAAAACTCCAACCAAAGATCATACCAAGCCACACAAAGCACTTACCCCCAATCATCATATCATGGCCAAAATAATCAACATACCCAACCTAATCCGAACCAACAATTTCAAGATCAATTAAACCGGATGGAAGGAATGATGGCAACCATGAGCCAAGACATAATTGAATTGAAGAGCTTCAGGGATGATGTGAGAACTACCTTAAGAAACCATGGTGAAAAACTCAAAAGGTTGGAATCTCAAGTAGGAGAGCTATCTCAACAGGCACCCAAATCAACTGCAGTGTTCCCTAGTGACACAGAAAAGAATCCTAAGGGGGAACAAAAGAGAGTAAGATGGGAAGAGTGCAAGGCCATCACCATATTGAAGGAAGTCTCAGAAGAAGGAGGAATCAGGTCCTCACAGCAGGAACCAGAAATCTTGAAAGAAGATATGGAAGAAGTTAAGCAGGAAAGTGGAACTGAGCAAGCCAAGGATCCGCAAAAAGGCATGATGGAAGTATACCAACCAAAAGCACCATTTCCTGAGAGGTTAGGAGGAGGTGAAAAAAGGAAAACCTATTCAAGGTTTCTAGAGACATTTAATTCTCTGCATGTCAATATTCCCTTTCTTGAGATTCTTCATCAAATGCCCACACACATCAAGTATTTAAAGGAATTGTTAAGCAAGAAAAGAGTTTTGAAGGGAGGACAAACGGTAACAATGAACAAAGAATGCAGTGCTCTCATCAAGAAGGACACACTCTCTAAGAAAACGGACCCAGGAAGTTTTCATATCCCTTGCATCATAGGGGAATCAAAAATTGACAGAGGATTCTGTGATCTAGGAGCTAGCATAAATGTGATGCCTCTAACTCTTATGAAGAGGCTACAACTGAACGAGGTGAGATCCACTGATGTAATCATACAACTGGCTGACAAAACTCAGAAGCAAGCTGAAGGGGTAGTTGAAAATGTGCTGGTGAAAGTAGGGGATTATATTTCCCCACAGACTTTGTCATTGTGGACATGGAGGAAAGCTATTTACACCCTATCATTCTGGGCAGACCATTTCTAGCCACTACTAGAGCGCTCATAGATGTAGAACAAGGAGAACTAATTCTGAGAATACATGATGAACAGCTCATTTTCAAAGTCTTCAAACCTGCATCTGAGCCTGAACCAGAATCTGAAAAGCCTAAAGATGATAGTAGCCATCCGTGTTTGGAGGAAAGTAATCCAGCAGCTGAGACTCTAAAACAGTCATTGGAAGGCAAACAAGAGTTGCAAGAGTTAGAGCCACAAGAATCAGTGGAAACAGATCAGAAGGATCCTCCTGACATAAAGGTCAATGAAGAAATCCTCAAGAGAAAGGGAAGAGTGATAGGGAGATTGCCAAGAGGATGGAGAAACAAGAAAATTCCCACTGAAGGTTTTTCTCCGGGAGATAAAGTGATCTCAAGTCATTATCTGCCAATCCCACCTGGCCTCAAGACCATTCCTTCCCAGCTCCCTCAAGTGTTCACAATCAAGAAAGTTCTTTCTATGGAACATTTAGAGGTCATGAATGAATCAAGAGGGGACGTTTTCATAGTGAGAGGAGAGGACGTCAAACACTACAATCCACCCTAACAAGGGACAACCGTCAAGCTAGTGACGTTAAAGAAGCGCTTCATGGGAGGCAACCCATTTTTTTTTAGTATCCTTAATCTTTAGTGCTTTGCTTTACATCTAATAAAGTATGGTTTCTTATGCATGAACTTGAATCCTCAGGACAACTATTGATTAAGTGCACTAAACCGTGCATGTAAATTACAATTGGTCTCTAAGTTTGGTGTGCCTGATGGCACTCCCAAATCTTACTCAAATTGAATTCCATCTTTCATTCAAGGTGCACAACCAAACATTAAGTTTGGTGTTCTTTTTGAACACAGTTTATGAAAAGCAAGAAGTTCCTCTGGATTTCAAAATTCATGACAAGTATACCATTCATATGTTTTAATGCTTTAGTTTCAATTACTTAGGGTAGTCACTTTGTTTAGAATCAAAGAGCCAAGGTGACTATGATTTATTAGAAATATGCACACTCATTAAGGACAACCAATATGGATTTCATGTCATCAGGAGACTTAACCAAAAACTAAGTTTGGTGTCCAAATAATAAGTGTGCATTCATGTAGAAGTCACGGCTATAAGCTCATAAAGACAAGCATTGATTTACATGTGCAAATACTATTCATAATTCACATGGACCGAAAAATGATAGCAAATTTGTTTGTTTGTGCAGGTACAAAAGAAAAGACAAAAATGGAGGAAAAAGACAAAGGGAGGTACGTGCTTGGTCAAAAAGAAAATTCACAAATCTTTGAAACTAACACATGGGAAAAGGAAGTTCTGCAAGAAAAGAAAGCTACATGTACAACCTAATGCAGCCAGAATACTTCCAAGAAAATGAAAAGCCAATCGTCCTTATCTACAATTCATATATTTACCATCAAGCCACCCTTCACAAACCACCCTAGCCGTTCATTTTTCACTCATGGGCACTATAAAGAACCACTTGGGGAACGAGTCCCACACCATCAATCCTCCTTCATACACTTTTTCCTTCATCATAGCATAACCATCTCTTGCCGAAAACAATCTCACCACACCTCCAACAACACTTCTTGCTTCACCTTGTCAACTTTAGTTGTCACTTACCAAAATGGCAGCTTCATCTAGCCACAAAAGAAGAAAAGACAAGCAGCCAATGGAGGAAAACAGGGGATTCGATGCATGGAGATACAGATCAGTGTTCCATGAGATTCAAGCCGAATGGATGAGACCTAAAACGGTACTAGCTGAGGTCCCCTTTGAACTTGAAAAGGATGAGTTCCCAGGTGTTTGGGAAAAAATCAAAAAGAGGAAGTGGGAGCTCCTAACTAAGCCAATCACTAGAATCAACATCAACTTGGTGAAGGAGTTTTATGCAAATGCAGTAAGGGAGGATCAAACCAAGAACCCCACATACAAAAGCTATGTGAGAGGGGTGGAAGTTGACTTCAGTCCCAAAGCAATCATGAAAACTCTTGGCCTGAAAAACATACATTTCAGCCAAGCAAGTTATGAAGAAAGGATGAGAGGAGAACCTGACTATACAACTATTGCTGAAGACCTTTGTGCCATCAGAGCTGAATGGGTGAGAAAAACAAGAGGGGCTCCAAGAGTCTTGAGAAGAGGAGACCTAACACCTGAAGCTAAAGGGTGGTATGCAATAGTTAGGAGATCCATCCTACCCACTGCAAACTCTTCAGAAATAGTCCCTAAAAGAGCCATCTTGCTACATTGCATTATGGTTGGAGGAGAGATCAAAGTTCATAAACTCATTGCTGAACAGATACAAGAGTTTAGTGAGAAAAGTGACCCGGAATCCTGGCTTCATTTCCCTAGCACCATCATTAGACTATGCATCGATGCCCAAGTACCACTTGAGGATGAAAGACCTAATTGGCTATATCCTGGGCTGGCCATAACTGCACACAGAATGACTCTTGGCCCAACTCCTCCAAGACATACAAGAAGAAGAAATGAAGAAGGGCAACAAGTGGAAGCCGAGCAAGAAGCAGGACAAGAAAGACAGGAAGGAGAAGACAGAGAAGAAGAGCAAGAAGAGCAAGCAACTCCTGAAAGAAGACAACGAATTCCCAGAGACTCCATGGATATGAGCAGAATGCAGGAAATCATGGAAGGAATGTCTCAACAATACATGAGGTCTCAGGAAAGACAAGAAGACTTTCATCTAAAAATGATGGATATGCAAAGGAACTTTGAATCAAGATTCTTTGATCTGCAAAGGGAACAAAATCTACACTTACAGGAATCCTTCAGCCACATATGCCAACACCAAGATGCCAATGTCTTGGCAATCAAGGAAGCCACTACTTTACAGAATGCAAGATACTCAGTCCAAGCTGACTACAACATCAGTTCGCAAATCAAGCTTAACTACATAGGGGAACATCTACACAAGATGGACCCAGCATTCCCAGCTTATGATGAGTATTTCAAAGGGAGGAAAGAAGGAGAAATAAACAAGGCAATGATCCTTGAAAAAGGAGTGGAAGAAACGATGAAAAAGGCTGGATTCTGGAAAAAGCTCATAAGAAAAGACAAAGGAAGCACAAGTGGTCAAAAAGAGGCAGGAAGCAAGAAGAAGCAGGATCCCAAGAATTAAGAAGAACCAAGCAATAAATAAGAGGTGGTCTCGTTCCTTAACAATCAAATGATAATTGGTGAATTGTCTTTATGAACGTGTTTTCATCATAAGTCATTTAAGTGTTAGGTGGAATCTTTTTTTTATGAGTCGTTTTTTTTTTAGTATGTGTGTTTGTTAATTGCTTTGAATAAAGTGAATGCTTAGATGTTTGGATATAACTTCACCTTCTTAAACAAGTGCCTGCCATGCTTGTTCTGTTTCCAAAAATAAAAGAAAAGCTTGAACAAAAGTAACTTGGCTAAATTAGTGACAAATCAAGTAGAATTAAGTGGTGGTATGCATGCTTGATTGTTTAGTCACATCACTAAAATTAGAGTGTAGAATTATCATTTTTTATGTAGAAGTAAAAATTGTCTATGGATCTTGATGAATAAATGTCTTTGGCCATGAAAAAAAAAAAAAAAGAAAGAAAAAGGAAAAGAAAAAGCCACGGAAAAAGGCAACCAAAAAGCAAAAAATTGAGAAAATAAGCTAGGCACCAATGGTTTGAACTTCTGAGACAAATGCCTGTGGTGTTTATGTATTAAGGATATGCTTGGATGAATAGGTTCTGAGGAGTGTTTCAACACTTGGTAACTTGGGTTAACTAACCCGGGATTATCAACCAAAAGTCCATTATCAAGAGCCACCTCAATACAAAACATTTAGTCACACAAAGAGGTGCTGGGCACCAATGTCTCAAGAAGAAATGTGAACTAAAATGCCTAAAGTGGATATGTGTAGTGCACTGATAAGAAAAAGAAAATGCCAAAGGCTTGTGCAACACATGACACTAAGCAAACAAGGAGCAAAAGAAGCTCTAAGAAAAGGAAAAGAAAAACAAAAGAAAAGTGCCAAAGACATAAGAATAACAGGAGGCCATAGCAATTTTTGATGGATGCAATGAAAAAGTGATAATCCTACCTGATAAGTATGAAAAAGTGATGCTGCAACTTTCTACATAGAACCCTTCTGATGAACTTCAAATGCTTGCTAATATAGCCAATGTAATTACTTTCTGTTCATACTTTCTTCTCAAATAACTCAGGACTTGCTTAGGGACAAGCAAGTATTAAGTTTGGTGTTGTGATGCCAAGGCATCATAGGCTAGTTTCACTAGCATGTTTCTGTTAGTTTTAGTTGTTTTATGCATTTTCTTGAGCTTAAAGTAACCAAAAATGGTTAAATGAAGAACAAAGTAATGAACCATCCAAACAATATGATTTTGATGCAATTTCCATGAGTTTTAGTTATATTACTTAAATGCTATGAATGAAAGATTTCTCATGAAATTTTGCAAGACTTTGATGCAATTGTTTGGATGATTTCAGGGAAGAAGAGGCTAAGCAAGGAAGCAACAAAATCAATAAAGGAAGCTTGAATATCACATGTGGAGTTTAAGTTCCAGTTTAAGCCTAAACTGGAGCTTAAACGCCAAAATCATGAAGGATAAGAAATGCTGGGATTGAAGTTTAACCTCCAGTTTGACCTCAAACTGGAGGTTAAACGCCAGAATGAAAAGCCTCACTTAAGGAGCATTCCACGTTTAACCTCCAGTTTGACCTCAAACTGGAGGTTAAACGCCAGAATGAGTATGCCACCCAGGGAGGAGTTCCACGTTTAACCTCCAGTTTGACCTCAAACTGGAGGTTAAACGCCAGAACCAGGAAGAGTACCAGGGGCCATTCCACGTTTAAGCTCCAGTTTGACTCAAACTGGAGCTTAAACGTGTTCGATAGTTTTTTCACTCCAGGGTTGCTCTCTCCATCTCCACGTTTAACCTCCAGTTTGACCCCAAACTGGAGGTTAAACGTGTTCGACACCTCCAGGGCCACCATTCCAAGCTTCCACGTTTAACCTCCAGTTTGACCTCAAACTGGAGGTTAAACGTGTTCGACTTCCAGTATGCCTCCACCCTTTTCCACGTTTAACCTCCAGTTTGACCTCAAACTGGAGGTTAAACGTGTTCGACCTCCAGGGCTGCCCTTCCTATCTCCACGTTTAAGCTTCAGTTTAACCTTAAACTGAAGCTTAAACGTGTTCGACTACATGACTCTCCAGGGCTACCTTCTTCCATTTCCACGTTTAAGCTTCAGTTTAACCTTAACTGAAGCTTAAACGTGCTTCTACAAATGGCCTCACTGGAAGTGTCTGGCGTTTAAGTTGTAGTTTAAGCTTAAACTACAACTTAAACGCCACTCTTGAATAGGGTTTCTGGGCCAAAAATATTGTGATTTAAGTTAGTCTTTGAGCACAATTATTAACTTAAACTTACTTTGGTATGAAACCCAATTGAATATCATGGTTTATGGGATTGGGCCTGAGGGATTGATGAGTTTGAAATCTCATTTATTGAGTCATGTGCCATTATTTGATTATCACTAAGTTGGCTCAATAAATGTTACAGGATTTGGATCAACAACCTCATCAAGATTATGGATCATAAACCCAGGGCAAAAGGAAAGCAAGGAGAGGCCTCAAAGCCCAAGAAGCACAACTGAAGCTCAATATAGAAAGTGTATAAATAGGATAGAAGTTAAGTTAGAGGGGATTGGACTTTCATTTTTTTAGCTAGTTTCTTTTTCTTTGTAATTGAATTCAGAGCTATGATTCACTAAACCCCCTTTCATTGGGTTAGGGAGCTCTATTGTAATTCAATGAATCAATAATAGTTTATCTTCTTCTTCAATCTTTTCTCTTGAATTTTGTTAGAAAGCTTCTCGATCTAATTCCATTGAGTAGTTGTCTTGGGAAAGAGATTACTCATACTTGGAATCCTTCGGAGCCTTGGGAAAGGAATGGAGGATTCATGCTAGAGAAGCTTTCTCACAGTGGATTGGATTGGGGTTTGGATGGATATTGTGACATGTAATCCTACCAAATTGTGGTTCATGAAATTGTGTGGTATAATCAGTGATCAAGCATCATCTCTTCTTATGAACATTTAAACCAAGGGATTGGGAATTTGTTTGTTTTTAGAGAGCATTGGTGAGCCAAGGAATTGGGATCCAATCATATAAGATTGCCAAGCAAAATTCAATGAATGCATTGGTTGAGGAAGAGATTTACATGTTTTGATTCGGAGATTTCAATATCTCCTAAACCCAATGAATTCCCCATTTCTGATTTCCACTTTCTCTTTACATTCTGCAATTCAATTCTTGCAATCATCCCCATTCCCTTTTAATTTCAGCAATTTACATTCTGCTCTTTAATTCATGCAATTTAAGATTCAGCCATTTAATTTTCTTGTCATTTACTTTTCCCGCCAATTTTACATTCCGCAATTCTCATCTCAAATCTTGATTCCGCTCAACTAGAACACACTTCTAATCCGAATTGCTCACTCAACCAATCCTTGTGGGATTCGACCTCACTCTATTGTGAGTTTTTACTTGACGACGATAACCGGTGCACTTGCCAGAAGGAATTTTGCCGATCGTGCAATTTCCTAAATCGTAGCATAACACGTTTATGCGCATCAGCATACATGGTACTTCCACCGCCATCCTCCATATCTCATATAATCATATCTGATCATCATTGATCATAACCTTTTCCCTTGCTTCACTCGCAAGTTACCACATCCTCTAGCTCCTTCCTCATTGCTAGGCATACCATAATGATTTGATACATAAGGGGTGAGATCGGAGGCTTAAAAGTATGAGGTTTGGCTTTAAAAACTCAAAAATCAACTTTGGCATGAAAACAAGGCCACGCGTACGCGCACTCCACGCGCACGCGTGGATGGCCAAAAACTCATCGACGCGCAAGCGTCATACGCGCGGGTTGAAAAATATCCAAACGGCGCACAAGCGTCAGCCACGCGTACGCGTGGGTGCTCTTGCGCCCAGGCACAAAACTGGCACGACCCTGGCACAACTCTCTGGAAAATAGCTGGGCATTTGGTACAGCGCATCGACGCACCCGCGCACACCACGCGCACGCGTGGATGGTGCTTTCTGGATGAACGGCGTGCACGCGCCAGGTGCGCCTACGCGCGTAGGGTCGTTCTGCTAAAAATTTTCTAAGTTAAAAGCTGCAGAATTTACAGATTCAACCCCCAATCTTCCGACGGACATAACTCTCTCATTTTAAATCGTTTTTCACCCGTCCTTCGAACGGCATGGACATCCCGGATCCAATTTCATTTCTAAATAGATTTGGCAGAAAACAGAGATCCGTAGTCCAGGTTATGTCCCGTCAAAGTATGCCCCAAAACCATGTTTCCATACAAAACCACAAAGTGCCATTTTCAAAACAAGCCATTTTCAACTCTTTTCAAAATCAATCAAAACATGCCAATTTCAGCCTTTTCTTTGAAATCAATCAAAATATACCAAAATCAACATCAAGCCTCCTCAACTCACACGTTGACACTTTCTCAAACTCAAACACATTTACATATCATATACTCTTTCTCATGCCAAATTTCAACAACACTATTTCCAATCAACCATCATTATACATAATCAATATCGTACTCACTATCACGTAGCTTTACCCACAAATCAACCTTAATCATTCCTCAAGCATATATCACGACAAACATATCTCTAATGCATCATCATACCATCAAGGCATCAATAATCATAATCACATATATGACCATATAATATATCTCAACCAAAACCAAACATACTTCATCTATATAATTGCACCCAAATTTACCAAATCCCACACCTCAACTCCTCAAACCTTATTATTCAATAACCAACCCAATCATTCATATATTCATTATCTGAAATTCATCCAATCACTTGTGTCATCATACAATGCACACATCAACTTACCTTTCTCACCTTTTTTCGGCCTCCGGTCCAAAATCCACGGCCTCCGGCCCAATATCATAATTTAAATGCATAAACCACAAATCAATACTCATTACCCAGTACATCAAATTCTCAATACACCAAGCATATAAGGCCACACAATTCTCAACCCAAATCATTAATTCACATTACATACCAACTATGCATATTAGCACCAACCATTTACACAATCCAAACTTAATCCTAGGGGCATCTAGCCTAGGAATTCTCATCACAACACACGGTACTTAAATGAAACTTAAACCGTACCTCTTGTAGCCAAACCAATTGAGCCTCTTCTTTGGAAGTCTTCACCAACCTTAGCTCCAAGCCTCACCAAAGCTCCTCAAGCAATACCAATCTCCCAATTGTGCACCAACATCACCAAATACACTAATATAACCAATATCACATACATACATCAACCTAGGGCTCATAAAAATGACAAGTCACAAGGGTTTGAGCACTTCTTACCTCAGCCCATATGAAGTAGGGATAGAACCCACTTAGAATCCATGTTGGAGTATCCCTAAACACCCAAAATCACAAGATTTCAACACTAATTACCCAAAAACGTGTAACAGTGGGGAATTTCGAAAACTGGGCAGAGATGAATGGAATACTCACCACAAAACTTAGATAGAATTGTAGAGGATGAGAAGAGTGACGCGTGGCCGCAAATGGCTCGTCAATCGGAGCTCCGTAGCTCAAGTTATGGTGGTTTGAAGATCAAAGAGAGTTAGGTTTTCTCTCTTCTCTTCTCTCTTCCCAATTTCAGCGCCCAACACCCCTTCTTTAGGGCAAAATGAGCTGAAATACTCATAACTAATGTTTATATATGTTGGGTCTTGGGCCCACTTAGGCCCGGTTCACTTATTTTTGCCCATTGGCCCAATTTTGGGCCAAAACCTTTAAGATTAGCGCTCTAAATCGCACTTTAAATATTTCTACCTTCCCTAATTATAGTTCCTCATTTATTAATCTTATTTACCCATAATCAATTTCCTCAGCTGTAGTACCAGACAGATCTCAGCCGGTACTGCTGGTCAAAATTCCACTGCGCGCTTTTACGTAGAAAACTATGTTTTCCGACTCGAAAAAATTCACTAAATCCAAATATCATATTTGAATTATCAAATTCCAATTGCCAAATCTTCCAACCATATTCGCTCTTATTTAACTTATTATTTAATTAATTTCGGTTAGACCGGGTATTACAAGAATCCTCCTCAATCCCAATCTATACAACAAGCTTAACAAACTCAAGAAGTGTCATTAAGGAGATCTAATAGAGAAAGGAGAAATTCCATCTATGGTCTCAAACAAGCTTTCCGTCAATGGTATCACAAGTTTATCAAGTTATTACCTCATATGGTTTTGAGGTAAATATTATAGAAAAATGTGTATACTGCAAATTCAGTAGGAGTAAATACTTTTTTTTGTCTTATATGTTGATGACATTCTACTTGCCAGTAGTGATATAGGCTTGTTGCATGAAACTAAAAAATTTCTATCGAACAAATTCGAAATGAAAGATCTTAGTGATGCCTCCTTTGTATTAGGAATCGAGATACTAAGAGATCGCTATCAAGGTATTCTTGGATTATCACAAAAGAACTATATCGACAAGATTTTAAGTAGATATGGCATGGAAAGTTATAGACCAATGGACACACCTGTAGCTAAAGGAGACAAGTTAAGTCTCAAAACAATGCCCTAAAAATGATCTTGAGAGGACAGCAATGCATGATAAACCTTATGCATTAGCACTAAGGAGCTTAATGTATGCTCAAGTCTACACACGTCCCGATATATCATTTATAGTGGGAGTGTTGGGTAGATACTTGAGCAATCCGGGTAGGGATAATTGGATAGCTATTAAACGCATAATGCGTTATTTAAAGAGAACAAAGGACTACATGCTTATTTATCGAAGATCAGAAAATTTGGAGATCATTAGGTACTCTGTTTCTGATTTCATGGCATATGGTTGCGAAACTTTGTCACTGAGCTTCGTATAGTAGATGACATTGAAAGGTCATTAAAGATATTTTGTGATAATAAGTCAGCAGTACTATACTCTAACAACAATAAGATCTTGACAAAATCGAAGCATACAGACATCAAGTTCTTAGTTGTCAAGGAGAAAGATTAAGAAAAATAGATTTCCATAGGACATATAGGAACAGAGTATATGCTAACAGACTCAATAACCAAGGAATTGATCCCTAAAGTCTTTCATGAGCACACTGCTCGGATAGGTGTCAATATTTGTGATGCCTTGGTTTAGTGGGAGTTTATTTTATGCTATATGTCCTATGACAGATATTGAGTTATTTTTTTGCAAAATTAAGTTGATGGTTTATTTCATGTTATGTGAAATGTTCATTTTGCAATATTTATATTGTGTTTGATCTCAATAAAATTTTAAAGTTGGACCAACTGGAAATAGACATGCATGAGATCACTTGGCATGTAATTTCTATATTACTCATCCAAAATTTATCTATGTCGTTAAGTATATTAGGATGGTGATTATCGTGGTTTAGTCACGACATTTAATGTGATAAAAGCTGCGGTAGTTCTATATCTAATGTATGAGACGGACCAGATTGTTAAAGTAATGAGAGAAATAGCATTCAAATGCGCGCATAAAGCTTATAAGATGTGATTATGTCAAGAAAGAATATATGTATAGCCCAAGTAGGAGATTGTTAGGAAATTATTTTAATTTTCTAATTTGTTTGTGGGCAATACATATATTAATTGTAATCACAAATTATGCTATTTCAAATTAAATGACTTATATAATGGTGATCTCATTTATTGTTATAAATGCTAAATTGAATAAGTCATTATTACTTTTGATTTGGAATTAAATGAGAATAAAACCAGATATTAGCTTTTGTCCCTTAGATAATTATCTTTTTGGATTTTAGATATATTATCTTTTGTTCTTTAGGTACTATTTTATTTGGGCTTTAGGGTTTAATGGGTGCCATGCTCAAATATAAATAAACCTTCAGGGTTTCGGTCCCCAATATACCAAAGCCGCCTTTGTTGCTCTTTTCCCATCAGAAGAGTCACAATTCAGCCGCCTAGGAATACAGAAGGCTTTGGTTGAGGAAGATCGAAAGAACCACAAGATTCAAACTCTCTCATCAATTTCTGACTCTTATGAGTAAAGGTACGCTTCCGCATTATGATATATTTTTGGTGATTTAATATGGATGATTTGGATTAATAAAATTATTTATTTCAATATAATATACCTTTCTACCTCAATATGTACATAATTTACCGTTTCTCGTATCTCATTAAAATTAAAATTAAATTATTCTGTTAGTTCTTATAATTTTACCAAATTTATAATTGGATTTCTATATTTTTTTCCTTTAAATTAGGTCCCTAAATCATTTTAGTTTTTTTAATTAATTAGGTATCTATTGGCAGCAGAGATTAACAAAATGTTTATAAATTATGAATTTACTATTATATTTATTCCTTTCACTTTACATAATCCTTTTACTACTTGCCTAAATCGAATACAAAGTGAGTGGATGAGTTGAGTTTCACCAACGACACAATGCGAAAAAAGGAGAAAGGATAGAGGGAAGGATGCTTTGCCTAAATGTGAGAAATAGGAGGGAGAGAGGAAAGGCTATTTTGTGATTCTAAACAAATAAAGCGAGTTATGTATGGTATCTTTAATTTGGAAATGTAATATTCTATTAACCCAAATATTTTTGTTACAGTGGAGACCTAATTAAGAAAATTTAAAATAGTTTAGAAATTTAATTAAAAAAAATTATAGAATTTAAATTTAATGAAATTAAACTATAAGAACTAATAAAGTAATTAAATCTAAAATTAATTTGTCACATATTTGTATTTTGTTTAATTTTTTTTATTTTAATTTAACGACTTAAAATAATTTTTGTAAATAATAGTGAATATGATTTAAATTAATTCTTTAATATATGTTAAATTATGAAAATATTTGGAAACTATAGTCTTGATTTAGATTGGCTCATTTAAGTGAAAAAATATTTTTTATAAAAAATAAAGTATTTTATTAATTTTTAAACATGTTTAAATACATCTTTTAAAAAATATATTTTTATTAAAAAAGTAAATTATTTGTTTTTTTTTTAAAAAAAAGCAAAAGTAAAAAACGCTTTCAATATTTGAAATTCTTTTCAAAAAAATTATCCAAATGTAAAATGATTTTTATCTATTGAAAAAAAATAAAAAATATAAATATTTTTAAAAAGAAATAATTTTTTTTACTTTTTAATATATTTATTTCTTATTTTATATTCCTTAATTATTTTTAAAATAAATAAATAATTTAATAAACATAAAATTATAAATATTATATATATAATTATAAATATTAAATTAAATAAGATAATTTTGTGTTATTATCTTCTAGCATTACTCTTAAATTATTTTCCATTAACAGACTATTTTGAGTCACGTTTGTCACTATACATGAGAGATTGAAAGTATTTTAAATCATTGAAGTATCACGCGAGTAACGTATAGGGATTAACATAAAATACGCGTAAGATTGTCTTGTTTTGGAGGTAAGATATAAGAATTAATAAGCAGGTGTAATTCAATTTCCAAAAAAAAAAAAGTAATTCAAAAAATAAAAGTTATTTAATACTTAAAAAATATCATGATCATATAATCAAGTGTTCTATAACTTCTAATATATATACTCCCTAACCCTTAAAACTAAATATTTCAAGTGTAGAACTACATATACTTATGCAAATAATCCAACTAATAAATAAATAATATATTCTTAAAGCACATATTATCGATGAGAGATTGGCAAATTTGGTAGATATTCTTTAACTAAAAGTTCTGGGTTTAAATTTTGAGAAAGGAAAACAAAAATCTTCAGTTGAAAAATTTATACTCCCTAAATAAAATCTCAAATAAATTGGGTTAGAGTAACCAAATTCTTACTAATAGGACTTAGATACATTAATAAACAAAAAGTGTAATGTCTTAAAAAATAATAAACCACATATACAATAATATCTCTCTCTCTCTCTTCAGTTTTTCAATTTTCTTGAAACTTTTGGCTGCTTGCTAATTGGACTAGTTCAGTTTGGTAGTCATATAAAGTCATTAATGGTAAGTAGAACCATACTAACTCAGGAAAAAAAATGATGTCAAGATTAGGTACTCAATACGGCAATAACCCTTCAAAAGCCTTGTAATGTTAGCTTCCCTAACAAAGACTTATTAATTAGTCGCAAATGCTAAATATATTTTACTTTTGCATTGTTTTCTGAGTGTCATTTTCATATATGGGTAGACTTATTGGACTGGTGTGTGTACAAGATTGCATGGCGGGCATAGTTCTTGACATATACATAAATATTAATTGGAAATTGTTTTGTAATGAATCTGAGCTCATTATTATTTAATCATATTTTTAAAGAAATATTAGGGGCAATGTTTTTTAAAATCAATATTAGCCACCATTTGAGAAATACTTTATTCTTATACTATTAGAATTTAACATTTAGAGTTTTAAATTTAAAATTTATTATTTGTGATATAGAGTATTGGCCAAGTCTTAACAAAAAATGATAAATTATATTTGATGGTATAATTTTTTTTTATTCAAATGGCACTGATGAGGACAGGTAACTAAATCATAAGAGTTGAAGTTTTTGTTATTATTATCAGTGTCTTTGACCGCAAGCACACTGCATGAAACTTACAACATTTCCAGTTGCTGTAATATCTAAATTAATTTATAATTTAAAATACAAGCAAGTGAGATAAGAATATTTGACAGTTAGTGAATATAAAATCTAATTGAGTATATTGTCTCTCTTACATCATTAAAAAATGTTTTATGTTTGCGGAATAAATATTCCGTAATTAAAAGTTTTGGTTTGGCCCCACTAGTAGAAGAGGAACGGGATTGATCTAGATATATTGTTAATATAAAAATGTGTGTATATAATAGAATTTAATTATATAATATTATATGCAAAACTTTTGAAGTAATAGAAATAAAAGAAAAATTATTTTTTACGCAACCAGGGGTCATGACTTTTTTTTCTTGTTTTGAAATGAATACTAATGTTTATTTCCCTTAAATACTACATAAAATACATGTCCCTGAATTTGAAAAGTAATTCAATATATAACAAAATGAAACAAAAAGTTATTAAAAGTAATCTTTATTAGCTTTCTTTTCATTTTTCATTTTTAATAATGGAAATACTCCAATTTGAGACCTTTTAAGGGAGAGAATATAACTAAAGAAAAGTTTAGGGGTAAGTAATTTTTGTGTTTTTTAGCTAATCCTTAATCATCAAAACAAAAGTGAATGATCTTTTACCATTAGATGTAATCTCACAACATTAAAAATATTATTAATGGCCAATTAATAATTACAAAATACCAAAATTATTAGTCCCTAGCATTCCTCATATACTAATTCCAGTTGGCTAAAAGTTCATCGTCGGCAAAATTAATACTCTATATATACGTTATTCTTTGTATTTGGGTGCTTTGTAAAAAGAATGTAAATTTGGTTGGGCATGGAAATCAGATATTTCCTGTGTTATCCGTCAAAATCTTAAACAACGTTTAAAAAAGTCATAAACTATTTTTTTTAAAAAATTTAAATTTTTATTTAAAAATTTAAACTGATAGAATAAGACGTACGGATAAAATTTGAGTCAAGATAAATTGAAAGTGAATAATGTAGAGAAATTGAATTAGAAGACAACGAAGAAATGAAATGTGAATTGAATGATTATGAATGAAAGGGGTTGGTTTATAGAAAGTATATTCTCTTATATACTATGTCTAAACACTTTTTTTTTTTTTTAAATAATAGACAAGCTATTAGCCTTTTCGAAAATATGTTTAACAAGATTCTAACTTTTTTCTTTTCTAATGAAAGTACTATTATCATTAGTATCTATAATATTTTCTTTCTTAATTTAACGGTACTTTTAGAATAGGGGTGATAAATGAATCGAAATTTATTGGATTAGTTCACATAATTTACTAAAAAAGGTGAACTGGACTAAAAATTTAAGACAACTATAATAAAAGAGAGTGTCTAACATGCACCGCCTAATCTACAGATTCTGGCGGGTTTCATCAAAAGAACAGGGTGGAATTGCTTAACGTACTTTTGGCTTTAAGATAATATTTGAATTTGGAATGTTACTTTTATGTTTGTATTTGGAATGTTTGTTCATTTTATTTTAAATTATAATTTGGATTATATTTGATTGATTAGAGACTTGGACATGTTTAAATATATGTGAAATTATAATTTTTTTTAATATTTAATGGTTTAATAATATTTAAAAAAAAAAGACTTGCCAACCCGTCAATCCGCTGTTAGACGAGACAGAGTAGAAATTTGAGACCTCCTCATCAATAAATAGAACAAGACGAACTAACCCTCTAAATAACGAATTTTTGGCGGAACGGACTAGTCCGCTTTACACCCCCTAATTTAGAGTAACTTTAAGTTTGATTTTACATTTATTAAAAAGTTCAACTGATAAAGTTTTTGTGAATATGTCTGACACTTGGTGCATTGCGGTTATCTGAATAATATTAAGCTGATATTGATTAATTCGTTCCCTCACAAAATGCAAATCTAACTCAAAGTCTTTTGTCTTGCTTTATAAAATTGAATTTGTTGTCAACAATCCTGCACTCATGTTATCACAATACAAAATTGGGATATCTATTCAAACATGTAACTTGTTACGGCCTGGCCCAAACCCTCTGCTGGCTTGGGCCGACCCGAGCTTCACCCGACCCGGGCGGTCAGGGATAGGGCGCTCCATCGCCGACCCGGACACGCGTCTGTAACAGCTCACCCGCAGCTGTGAAGGGAGCGCCTCGGGAATAGTGGGGCTGCCTTTACGGGGCCCACCTCTGACAATATATAAGGGGAAGATTGGCTCTTCCCCCGAGGTACGTCACATATCACATCACCCTTTTCGCCTGCACATTTACTGACAAGAGCGTTGGAGTGTCTTTGCAGGTGGCACCCCCCCTCCTTTACACGAAGTACTCGGGACCTCGCACATCTCTGACCGGCAGTCCACGACCTGACGAGCCCCTACCATCTCCCAGGATCTTCACCCGAACCGACCAGTAACCGACTTACCGAACATTGGCGCCGTCTGTGGGGACTCGTCCATAGACTTCGTGCTAGTCGAAACGGAGACAGGCCGCGAGGCCATACCCGGAGGCGACGCCGCCGGGACGGGAACCCGACAACATCCAAGGTCACCCCCGAGGGACGTAACCCAATCACATGAGAGACGCCCCTTTGGGGGGACCGGAGACAACCACGCCAGAATAATGCAAGACCTGGAGCACCGGCTAGCAGATAGGGAACGCAACCAACACACCCCAGAGCAGAGTCACTCCCGCTCTCGCTCCAGGAGTCGCTCCAGGTGCACGCTTAGCCCCCAAGCTGAATCCGAAAGCACCGGGGGGAGAGGGCGCGCGAGAAGACGTCGTGACCCCGTCATTTACGCCAGACGCGAGAGGCAGCGTACCAGGAACCGCGGAAACGAGGACACTCGTCGGGAAAGCGACGAGGGAAGAACGACGGGAACACGGGGACCCGTAATAATGGGAGCGACCCCATTCCACCGTTCCATACTCGAAGTCCGGCTGCCAAAACACTTTGACAAGCCAACGGACATGAGGTACGATGGAACACAAGACCCACTGGAACACCTCACGGCCTTTGAGGCCAGGATGAACCTAGAAGGAGTGGGAGACGAGGTAAGGTGCCGTGCTTTCCCGGTCACCCTAGCGGGACCTGTAATACGGTGGTTCAATAACCTCCTGCAGGGCTCGGTGACCCAATTCTCCGACATCAGCCACGCCTTCCTGGCTCAGTTCACGACCAGGATCGCCAAAGCCAAGCATCCGATCAATTTGCTGGGAGTGACCTAGAGAGCCAGGGAGCCGACCAGGAAATACCTAGATCGTTTCAACGATGAATGCTTGGAAATTGACGGGCTGACGGACTCGGTGGCGAGTTTGTGCTTAACGAATGGGCTCCTGAATGAAGACTTCAGAAAGCACCTTACCACGAGGCCGGTATGGACCATGCAGGAGATCCAGTACGTGGCTAAGGAGTACATTAATGACGAAGAAGTCAGCAGGGTCGTGGCTGCCAATAAATGGCAACCCCCTACAACCAAGCCCGACACTACGAGGGTGGAGAAAGACAGAAGGAACACGCCAGAGACGGCAGTCCGAGCAAGGCGCCAAAGCCATTTTCCCGAGTCGGGAAATTCACCAACTATACCCCCTCACGGCTCCGATCACGGAAGTTTACCAACAGATAGCCGAGAAAGGGATACTATTGAGACCCCGACCTCTGAAGGACAGGACAGGGGAAAACAAGAGCCTTTACTGTGAATATCACAAGGGATACGGGCACAAGACCCAAGACTGCTTCGATCTGAAGGACGCCCTAGAACAAGCAATCAGGGACGGAAAGCTTGCCGACTTCTCCCATCTCATAAGGGAACCAAGGAGACGGAATCGAGATCACGACGGCAATGACAGGCCCCGGGCGACAAGACGACGTCAAGAACCAGAGGGGGACAACCACGGTCTCACGGTGGTGAACGTAGTAACAGCGAGGAATTCCGCTCCGAGGTCGAAATCGGCGCAGAAGAAAGATGCCAAGGTCCTGGCGGTCTCCTCCTCATTCTCTAGAAGTTCCCGGGGACTCCCACCCATCTCCTTTGGCCCCGAAGACTAGTGGTTCGACGAGGTACCGGAAAGTCCCCCCATTGTTATCACGGCAAGAGTGGAGACCGGACTCGTCAAACGGATCCTAGTAGACACGGGAGCGGACTCGAACATCATGTTTCGCAATGTTTTTGATGCCTTGGGACTGCGTGACGCCGATCTGGCGACCCACCAGCACGGCGTGGTAGGGCTGGGAGACCACTTCATCAAGCCAGATGGGATCATCTCACTCCTGACCTCCCTGGGACAAGGACAGAGGCGAAGGACGATAATGGCCGATTTTGTTGTCTTACGAGACTCCACAGCTTACAATATCATCCTGGGGAGAAAAACCATCAACAACCTTGGGGCGGTGATCAGTACGAAGCTGCTCGTAATGAATTTTGTTACTGATGACGGATCCGTAGGGTCCATCAGAGGAGACTTAGAAATGGCAGTCGCTTGCGACCACGCCAGCCTCTCTCTCAGGAAAAAGTCCAAAGAAGCAACGGGGGTTTTCCTTGCCGACCTGGACGCCAGGATAGATGACAGGCCCAGACCTGAGCTAGAAGGGGACTTGGAAAAATTTAGGGTCGGTGACGGGGACGAGAAGTTCACATTCATAAACAGAAACCTCCCCTACGAATTAAAAGAACCTTTGATGGAGATGATCAGAGCCAATGCCGACCTCTTCGCCTGGACACTAGCCGACATGCCAGGAATAGACCCCAGCTCATGTCACACCATCTGGCCGTCAGGCCAGAGGCCAAGCCAGTGGCCCAGAGGAGGAGGAAGATGTCGTAGGAAAGGGCAGAGGAGGTGGCCAGGCAGACGGCCAGCCTACTCGAAGCAGGGTTCATCCGAGAACTGGACTACTCCACTTGGCTGTCGAATGTGGTTTTGGTGAAAAAACACAGTGGGAGGTGGAGAATGTGTGTAGACTATTCAGACCTCAACAAGGCATGCCCTAAAGACTGCTATCCCCTGCCCAACATTGATGCACTCGTCGACGCAGCGGCGGGGTACCGGTATCTGAGCTTCATGGACGCCTACTCTTGGTACAATCAAATACCGATGCACCGACCCGACGAGGACAAAACGGCATTCATAACGCCGGGAGGGATCTATTGTTACAAGGTGATACAATTTGGTCTGAAAAACGCTGGCGCCACATACCAGAGACTGATGAACAAGATATTCAATGAGCTCATAGGCAAGACAGTAGAAGTCTACGTGGACGACATCCTCGCGAAAACTGCACGGCCCGACGATCTCCTGAGCGACTTGGGGAGCGTGTTCGCCTCCCTCCGACAACACGACATAAGGCTCAACCTGCTCAAATGCGCCTTCACCATGGAGGCCGGGAAGTTCCTGGGATTCATGATCACCCAAAAAGGAGTAGAGGCCAATCCTGAAAAATGCCAAGCGATCCTCCAGATGAGGAGCCCGGGTTGTATCAAAGACGTCCAACGGTTGGTAGGAAGACTGACGGCGTTATCCTGCTTCCTAGGCGCATCGGCAGCAAAAGCCCTACCCTTCTTCAATCTGATGAAAAAGGGGATAGCGTTTGAATGGACCCCAGCGTGTGAGGAAGCGTTCAATCACTTCAAGGAGATCCTAGCAACGCCTCCGGTGCTCGGAAAGCCCAAGGCCGGAGAGCTACTCTACCTCTACCTAGCAGTAACAGAGGAAGCACTTGCAGCAGTGCTCGTAAGAGAAGAAGGGAAAGCTCAGCAACTAGTTTACTTCGTAAGCAGGGCTCTACAAGGAGCAGAAACTGGCGCTGACACTCCTAACCTCCTCCCGAAGGTTGAGGCAATACTTCCAGGGTCACCGTATAGTCGTGAGGACAGATCAAGCAATTCGCCAAGTACTCCAAAAACCTGATTTGGCCGGCAGGATGATGACCTGGACCATCGAGCTCTCCCAATACGACTTGCAGTACGAGCCCCGACATGCGATTAAGGCACAGGCAATGGCAGATTTCTTGGTAGAGGTGACCGGTGATTCCTCCGAGGAAGCGGGCACATGGTGGAGGCTCCATGTAGACGGGGCCTCCAACCAGACGTCCGGGGAAGCCGGGGTCATTTTAGAAAGCCCGGCGGGGGTCATTTACGAGCAATCCACCAAGTTCGAGTTCCCTGTGTCGAACAATCAAGCGGAATACGAAGCCCTCTTAGGTGGACTAACGTTAGCTCGTGAGGTCGGAGCAGCAAGGCTGGAGGTATGCAGCGACTCACAAGTCGTCACCTCATAGGTAAACGGAAGCTATCAAGCCAGGGACCCCCTTCTACAAAAATATTTGGAAAAGGTGAGAGAATTGACAAGAGAGTTCCAAGAGGTCACGGTCCAACACGTTCCAAGAGAAAGGAACACACGGGCCGACCTCCTGTCCAAACTAGCAAGCACGAAGCCAGGAGCGGGTAACCGGTCTCTCATCCAGGGCACGAGTAAAAGAACCAACCGTCGCCCTCCATTTGACGAAGTCAAGCCCCTCCTGGCTGGACCCCATCACGGACTTCCTAGAACTTGGCAAGTTACCTGACGATGAGAAGGCGGCGAAAACATTGAGAAGGGAGGCAGCCAGATACGCAATCATACAAGGGCAACTGTTCAGAAAGGGGCTTAGCCAACCCCTGTTGAAGTGCTTACATCCCGACCAGACGGACTATGTACTTAGAGAAGTCCACGAGGGATGCTGCGGCCACCACATCGGGGGCAAGGCCCTAGCGAGGAAGCTCATCCGAGCTGGATATTACTGGCCATCGATGATGAAAGACTCCAGGGAATTTGTTAGAAAATGCGTAAAGTGTCAACAAAACGCCAACTTCCATAAGGCCACAGCTTCTGAGCTGAGCCTGCTGACGTCTACACGACCTTTCGCCCAATGGGGAGTTGACATTTTAGGACCTTTCCCGGTTGGCCCAGGACAAGTCAAATATCTTATAGTGGCCATCGACTACTACACCAAATGGATAGAGGCTGAGCCACTGGCCAGCATATCTTCCTGCAATTGTAGGAAGTTCATGTGGAGACAGGTGATAACCCGTTTCGGTATCCCGAGGTCGTCATCTCGGACAATGGAACGCAATTCACGGACAATAAGTTCACGGAGTTCCTCACCGGCCTAGGAATAAAACAGAAATTCTCCTCAGTGGAACACCCCCAGACAAACGGACAAGTGGAGTCCGCAAACAAAGTCATCCTGCTTGGTCTCAAGAGGCGCTTAGACAACAAGAAAGGCGCATGGGCCGACGAGCTGGCTTTGGTCCTCTGGTCCTACCGAACAACCGAACAAAGCGCTACCGGGGAAACCCCTTTTCGCCTAACGTACGGGGTCGACGTGGTGATACCCGTCGAAATCGGCGAGCCGAGTCCACGGCTACTGCTCGCAGGGGTAAACGAAGCGGTAGAAAAGGACCTGGTGGAAGAGACCAGGGAGATGGCCCACTTGTCTGAGACAGCACTGAAACAAAGGATAGCTTTGTGCTACAACACTAAAGTCCTCAGAAGGGATTTTGAGGAAAGAGACCTCGTCCTACGACGCAACGACGTCGGTCTACCGACCAAAGGAGAAGGAAAACTAGCGGCAAATTGGGAAGGCCCCTACAGGATCAAAGAGGTGCTCGGTAAAGGCGCCTACAGGCTGGAAAGACTCGACGGCAGGGATATCCTGAGAACCTGGAACGCAGTTAACCTGAGGAGGTTTTATTCATAGCTTGGGCTCACCGATCAACCGACCGGATGAGCCGGGTAGAGTTTTGCTTTGATCAAATGTTAATTCCCAGTTATTCGCTTTTATCAAATGCCTTTTGTGTTCATAAACATTGTCTAGATAACGACTAATTCTTACTTGTCCAAACTCTCCCATTTATTTTCTGTCAACGTGCACCTCACGAGGTCGCAATCGTAAACGGCAACCCGGGACTGATCACCCCGGGAGGCCAGCGGAACCACGGCCATATCAAATGGCTTCATTAATAAAACCACAACGGTTCCAATCGAATTACCAGCACAAACGGCAAAACGGGCACAAGCAATAAGCCTGCCTCGAAAAAATGGTAACAAAAATAAAACGACAAGCAAAATAAACGGTAATAACGACAAGTCGACCAAGCGACTAGTTAGCCATAAAAGTCACAAAGTCAGCCACAAAGTCACAACAAAAAGTTCAACAAATCCACACCAAGACAAAGTTAAAAGAGATCATTTCCTAGGCATATCGACAATCTTGCTGTCCTGGATCATCTTGAAGACACCAATAGCCGATGTGTCGAAATTGGGAGCCACGATCTTCACCTGGGCCTTTAGGGCGTCCTTAGTGATGGAGATCGCATTCCTCCCTTGCTCTTTGGTTGCTTTTAGCTTCTTCCTGAGCTCCTCAACCTCGGCTTTCGCGGCTTCAACCGACAAAACGGCTTGGTCACGCTCCTGCTCCAAGACCGCCACCCGACCCTGAGCGGCATTCAGCTGGCTCTCCAGGGTCATCTCCCGCTCGGCTTAACGGGCCACCGTCTCGTCGGAAGCCTTCAATTTCTCCTCGGCAAATGTCGTCTTTTCCTTAGAAGCCTTGAGCTTCTCCCCCATCTCGGACAATTGGCTCTGGAGTAGCTCGACTTGCACCTTGAAATCATTGTTTGCCTTGCCAGAGGATTCGAGCTTCCTCCGCAGAGCCTGCATTCCCGATAACTCGAACTTAGCCTTTCGAGCTATCACGGCCCCCCGGAGCAAAGTCCAGTACATCCATCTCGCCTGTCCAGCCAGGTCGGTTCCATGAAAATGCTCCTCTGTCCCAGGGATCAGCTGCGAGTCAATAAACTTTGTAGCATCAAAATTTCTTTCCATAATGGTGAGAGTCCCTTCCGGGCTCGCAGACGCCCTCTGCCTCTTAGGGGTGTGGATGAGTTCCATATCATCATCTTCCTGATGGGTAGAGGACGAATGCCCACCAACGACAACCTCGGGAAGGGGGGAAGCCTGTGCCCCTTCTGGGTTATTGTCCGACATGCCGGTATCCTGGGGAGAGGGCACAGCTTGATTCTCCTTTTCCCTGGAAGGCCCCTCCGACTTCCCGGCATCTTTCTCTTCGGCCCTCTCCTCATCACTATCCTCGAAGAAGGTCTTCATCAAATTTTCAAGCCCCGTTACTGAGGCATACATCTCCACTGCAGAAAACAGATAAACACATCAGTCGTCAGATCAAGAAAAACAAGCAATGATAAACAGTATGAGCACAGAACAAAACGACTCACGGATATAGCTCCTGGCGGCCTCCCATTCACCCATGAGAAGTTGGGGGTTCACGGGGTTCTTCCCAAAGAGGGCAAATAACACATCAGCTATTTTCTTATCTACAGGCGACATCCCTTTGTACGTCACTTTGATAAAAGAATTAGACCTCGCCCCAAAACTCCAATAAGTTAGGATGAGGCGCTCCCCCTCTAACGATAACCAAAAGGGATGGCGACCTTTAGCAGGGCGAACTTTAAAGAATTTGTCCTTGAACCCATGATAAGAGTCCTCGAACAGACCAAATATCTTCCGACCTTGGGCAGATCGGAAAGAAAGGAACCCTTTTCTCGCCTTCCCTTGTTTGGAGGGGTTGGTGAGGTTGAAGAAAAAGAGGAAGACATCCACTAACGCCGACAGCTCGAGATATTCACAGACCATCTCGAAACAGCGGATAGAAGCCCAGCTGTTCGGATGGAGCTGTGACGGCGACATGGATATCCGACCAAGGAGAGACATCTGAAAGTCAGAGAAGGGTAGGCGAACACCGACCTGGGTGAACATGGCCTTGTAAAACCAGATCCAGTCGGCAACCCGGGGAGAACGGAGGTTGATCTCATACAACCGCTCGTCGGGGGCAGGAACGAAGGTCTCGTAGTTGGTCTCCTCGTCCGTCCCCCCCACATAAGTACCCGGCTTGCCGGAATTTTGTCAACTCTTCCAGATCCATCTGGTTAGGCGAGTCCTTTATGTCCGAGGTCACCCAGGCGTAAGAGTCATAATTTGCGGCAGAAGTAGAAGTCCGAGCGACAATGCAAGGCATACCTACAGTGGGGTACCACTCCGTTAGACTATGAGATCGGGAGCCTGGAAAACACCCAGAAACTATGTTCATCCTACTGGATAGTTAAAATTAAGCATGGAAAAAGCTACACTTATCAAGCAAGCTACCTAAAAACCTACCCCGAAATGGTACCCCTCCCTTAACCCATTTACCTAAGCACTGGAAAGTCATCTAGCAACAAAAGCCAAACGAGACAGCAGGAAACACAAAAGCAAATGCAAGCAATAGACATTCAACAACAAGGCAAAAAAGAGAGAAGCCCAAGGATTACCTGAATTTGTTGCGAGAAACTAAGAAAGACGAAGGGAAGATGCGTGAGGATATCACACCAATGCTCTGAGATCTTCGAAAGAGGGAGGAAGAGATAGCAAGAAGATAGAAGAAGCAGGAGTGTAAAAAAGAGAGATAAAGCGAAAACAAACCATTTAAAACCACCCCTCAGGGAGCGCGAAAGACTGGGGGCAAAATAGTCTTTGCGTACGGGGATTCCCAACCCATTATGAGCATTCAATGCTCAGCACGGAGAACAAAGCGCTGAACGGTTACCTCAGTAACCAAAAGACACGCGCGCAGGGGGCACGTCCCCCCTTACGGGCGGCCGATCTGGCGACGACGTATGAAGAAAGAGAGAACGCGCCACCAATAGTCCTCACGGCTACCACTGGCGCGTGGGGGCATTGTTACGGCCTGGCCCAAACCCTCTGCTGGCTTGGGCCGACCCGAGCTTCACCCGACCCGGGCGGTCAGGGATAGGGTGCTCCATCGCCGACCTGGACACGCGTCTGTAACAGCTCACCCGCAGCTGTGAAGGGAGCGCCTCGGGAATAGTGGGCCTGCCTTTACGGGGCCCACCTCTGACAATATATAAGGGGAAGATTGGCTCTTCCCCCGAGGTACGTCACATATCACATCACCCTTTCCGCCTGCACATTTACTGACAAGAGCGTTGGAGTGTCTTTGTAGGTGGCACCCCCCCTTTACACGAAGTACTCGGGACCTCGCACATCTCTGACCGGCAGTCCACGACCTGACGAGCCCCTACCATCTTCCAGGATCTTCACCCGAACCGACCGGTAACCGACTTACCGAACATAACTCCTTGAGTAAATTTTGAAGCCAAACAATTTGAGAATCTGCTTCTGCAAATAATCGATACTCAACCTTAGTGCTTGATGATGCATTTGTATCTTAGCTAGATTAGCTAGTTAGTTTAATTAATTTTAGCTTAGTTTCATGCATTTTTGTTAAAAGAAACAAGCACTTAAATGGATTCTCTCATCATACTTTGATATTGTTAAGAACTAAGTAAATTATGCTCAATTTCATGCAAATAATGCAAGAAAAGTATGAATGAGTGAGTCATCTAAAATTAGTTGCTCAAGAGAAGATAGAGCTTTTGATGCACTACTATTTCTTTATGAACAGGAACAAGGGGGAGAGCACCCTTGGCGCAGCGTTTTTTGCAAAACCCGGTCAAACCGTAATTAATTAAATAATAAATTAAATAGGAGAGAATATGGTTAGAAAATTTAACAATTGGAATTTTATAATTTAAATATGATATTTGGACTCAGTGAATTTTTCTGATTTGGAAAACATAGTTTTCTGAATAAAAATGCGCACTGGAAATTTGACCGGCAATACCGGCTGCGATCTGTCCAGTACCGAGGCTAAGAAAATTAATTAGAAGTGGATAATTTTAAGAAATAAGAATTTATAATTTGGGAAGATAGAAATATTCAAAATACGATTTAAAACTCTAATCTTAAAGGTTTTGGCCCAAAATTGGGCCAACGGGTTAAACCAAGTGAACTGGGACCAAGACCCAACATGTAAACATTAGTTATGAGCATTTCAGCTCATTTACCCTAAAGAAAGAGGGTAGGGACTCTGAAATAGAGAAGACAGAAAGAAGAGAGAAAATATTAACTCCATCAAACTTCAAATCACCATAACTTTCTCTCCAGAACTCCTTGATGAGCCGTTTGCGGCCACGCGTCGCTCTTCTCGTCCTCTACAATTCTATCTAAGTTTTGTGGTGAGTAATCTATTATCCTCTGCCCAATTTTCTTTTTCCCCCTCAAATTCAATTTTGGTTATGGGTGTTGAGTAATCTTGTGATTTTGGTTGTTTAGGAGTGCTCTAGTATGAGCCATGGGTGATATTCATCACAAACTTCAGTGGGTTAAGGTAAGAAACCCTCCAACCCTTGTGATTTATCATTTTCATGAATCCTAGGTTGATGTATATATGTGAAATTGGTTATGTTAGTGTATTTGGTGATTCTAGTGCACAATTGGGAGGTTGGTGTTGCTTGTGGAGCTTTGGTGAGGCTTGGAGTTAAGGGTTGATGGAGACTTCCAAGAAGAAGCTTAATTAATTTGGCTATAAGAGGTACGGTTTAAGTTTCATTTAAGTACCATGTGGTGTGATGAGAATTCCTAGGCTAGATGCCCTTAGGATTAAGTTTCGATTGTGTAAATGGTTGGTACTAATATGTATAGTTGATATGTAACTTAGATTAATGATTGAGTTGAGAATTGTGTGAATTTGTATGTCTGGTGTGTTGAGAGTTTGATGAATTGGATAAGGAATATTGGATTGTGAAATATGCATTTAAATTGTAAATTTGGGTCGGAGGTCGTGAATCTTGGGCCGGAGGCCGGAAGAGGTAAGGAAGGTAAGTGATGTGTGTATTTTGTGATGTCATATGAGATTGAATGGATATTGAATATTGAGTGTGTGAATAAATGGGAGGAATGAGGAATAATAAGAAATTAGGAATTTAGGAGTGGAAGGTGACGAAATTGAATTGAATTGTGTAGATGAGGTAGGTTTGGTTTTGGTTGAGTGTAATTATGTGAATGTGGATGGGTTGTGGTCATTGGGATGAGTGGAAATGAATTTGACTTGTAAACATTGGAATAATTGGTGATTTCTGTTTTTGGGTAAAAACTGATTTTTGACCAACTTCGGCGGTCTATAACTCGGTCCTCGGAATTAGGAATTCTTCAAAACTGGATTTTTATGAAAGTTTATTCAATGATCTTTCCAACGGTCCAGAAATGGTTGAAAAAAAATTTGTAGAAGAAGTTATGAGTATCGGAAGTTTGTGGTTTGAAAATGTAATCCTGCAGTTTTTTTTAACTTAGTAAAATTTTTGGTAAAACGTACTCCGAAGCGCACGTGTCATTTACGATTTTTTACCCTCTCACGCGTGCGCCTGGTCGATGCGTACGCGTCGCTGTATTGATGCAAGTGCCCAGTAGAAAATCCAGAGAGTTGCGCTGGTATTGTGCTGGTTTTGTGCGAGGGGCACAAAATGCACCCACGCGTACGCGTGACCGACGTGCATGCGTCACTTGATCTCTCTGCTTTCTATGTGTGCGCATGGATGATGCTCACGCGTCACTTCCTTTTCTGCTAGGACATGTGGTAACTTGTGGATGAAGTAAAGAGAGAATCAATGATGAATGATGAGTAATGATGATTGTATGAGTTGCTGAGGGTGGTGATGGAAGTGCGGTGTATGCCGTGAGCCAAAGGGCTGTATTTAATAAAGATTATTGGCTGGTTATGGGTTATGTTATGAGCTGGATGGCTATGATAAATATTAATTTATGGCTGGAAATGAAAATATGACTTTGAATGATTGTTTTACCTTGAGCTCTCTTTCTCGAAATTGCGACCCAGAGAAACGAAGGAAGGTGAGGATCTCCTTCCTTGTTCTTCCTGGTATTGTAAAATCACCCCCAGCAAGATGGTGGAAGGTTAGGATCCCCTCCTTGGTTCCTCCTGGGCATATGAGAACGTACCTCCTGGGTAGATACAAGGGTTGTGGTTGCACCCCACTTGCTCCAGGTTGGTTACTATAGAGGCTCCCCGGGTAGACGCAAGGATTGTGGTGTCGCCCCACTTGCTCTGGAATGTGGTGAGATAGACCTGCCTGGGTAGATGCAGTGGCATTGTTCCACTTACTCCAGGATATGGTGAGACATACCTGCACGGGTAGATGTAGTAGAGTGATTCCACTTGCTCCCAGTTTGGTTTTGAGACTCCTGGGGTAGATACGGTGGTTAGCCCCCACTTGCTCCCAGTCGAGTATGATTTGAGATTAAAACTATCTGAGTCTCGGATTTCCTTGGGTAGATGCAGTGGGTCGGCTCCACTTGCTCCAGGTTGAGACCCGAGATTCTGCTGACCTTATGTCGTAAGTGTGGCCGGACATTGTGAAAGTTCCGAATGAGCTCGCCCCGTGGGTAAACACCAGTGTGGGTGTTGTGTGATTATGATTATGATTGTAGATAACTCGAGTTGGGGATGCACGACAGAGGGACAGTGCAATGGTTAGCTACCAGAACTTGTCGGGTTGGCTTTATAACCGACAGATGAGACTCATCAGCTATATGGCATGCATATATTATTTGAATATGTTTGAATTGTTTGGGTTTGCCAATTTGTTTTGTATTACTATATCGTATATGCTATGTTACCTGATTATATGCTATCTGTTCTACTTGTACCTTATTTGTGTATTAGTTGTCTGTATTGATTGTGTTTGTACAACTGAAAGGTCCCTCATGCTGATATCGGTTGACGCTGAGGGTTGTTCTTGTTGAAATGGAATAATGATATGATTAATTTATAATGATGATTATTGAATGAGATAATTTGAGTTCCCTGGGTAGATGCAGTGAAGTGATTTCACTTGCTCCAGGTTGATAATGAGATCATATGAGTTCCCTGGGTAGACGCAGTGAAGTGATTTCACTTGCTCCAGGTGAGAATATGAAGTATTGATATAGAATTATTGAGACAAAATAACTGGTGATGGTTTGGCTTATGATTCTAATTCTAATTTGTTGGAGAGTTAGAAAGTTGGGAAGCATGAGGAATATGAATTAGATTTAGCATTCCCTTATGACAGTTGCCTGTTTATGGATTAGCGAGAACATAAGATGAATATTTGGTGAAAGGAAGTTTAGGATTCTTAGTGAGTTTTTATTACAATGCATTATATTTATTTGGCACTTTTACCGTACTGGGAACCCATGGGTCGGGGGTTCTCATTCCGTATATATCTCTTGTTTTTCATATACAGGTCCAGGTGCTCAGAAGTGAGCTGTGGTTCATCTGAGAGACGACGAAGATCTTTATATTCTCTACTTTATATTTTGCTTAGAACCTCTCTACCTTTATTTTAAAAAGCTTATATTATGTATTGAACTCTTTTAAACTTGCCTATAGAGGCTCTTATATTTCTTTTGGGAGAGATTAGGAGCTACCATTGTCAACTACTTTCATACTATACCCTAGCCGGCCTAAACTTCATGGGTCACTACTAGTGGCTATTTACTTATGTTATATATTTATATACTCTCCTTCTCTTACTCTCCTTTAAGCCTTTATCTGTATATCATTTTCGACTTTACGCTTTATCTTTTAGTTGTCGATGCGTAAGTGATGCGACTTCGCGATTTTATTTTTACTCTTCTCAGACTTCTCGATTAATACTCCTTTCAATTATACTTATAATTATGTATTAAAAATCCACCTTGAGAGTCATACCACCTTATTATCATTGACTTATGACTCGAGCATAAGGATTTGAATATTAGGGTGTTACATTCTTCCAAGGAGCGCTCCTTTAACAGCCCAGGATAGCGCTACGCTCGTTTGAAGAGCGCTACGTCCTCCTGCAACACTATACATGACCAGGATAATGCTATGCTCTCCTTCAAGAGCGCTACGTTCTTCACCCAAGATCGCCTACGATAGTTTTCAAAGTTGGGATTGAAAATTTGGCTAGCGACGCGTACGTGTGGGTGACGCATATGTGTGGAAGTGGCATTTTTGAAGGATCATGCAGACGCGTGGAGAAAGCAGCAGCGAGAAAGTGGTTTTTTTTGAAAGGCTATGCGTACGCGTGGGAGGAGCTACGTTCTTCACACAGGAGTGCTACGTTCTTCACCCAAGAGCGCTTGCGATAGTTTTTTTTTAAAGTTGGGATTGAAAACTTGGCTAGCGACGCGTACGCGTGGGTGAGGCGTACGCGTGGGAGAGCGCTCTTGGCGCGAACGCTACGCTCTTTTGGAGAGCGCTGAAGATGATGCGTACGCGTAGGTGACGCGTACGCGTGACAAGTGCTGAAGATAGTAATGAGGTGCACGCATGGGTGACGCGTACGTGTGGATGCACGAGCGCTACGCTTTCCTCAAGAACGCTACATTCTCCTATAGAAGCAGATTCCAAGTACCAACTAAAAAGCCCACTTGAAGTAACTTGCATGTACACCTGAAGAAGCCACTGAACTAATATAAATAGGGGGCACTTAGAATCATTGGGGTCAGCCTCTGGGGATCTTCTTTTTCAGCTTCTTTTTGTTTTAGACCTCTTTTGTACTTTTGCACTTTTGGAATTTTACTTTCTGCTCAGACTTTACTTCACTTTGAATTTCTCTTATGCTTATAGTTTTCCTTTCTTCTACTCTTCTATGCTTAGTTTAATTTCCAGTTTTGAATTTCTATTTGTACTGGGAGCTATGAGTCACTAAACTCAATTTTTACTAGGGGGAGGAGCTCTGTTGGTTTTAATGAATTGATAATTCTTCTTTTCTTCTCAATTCAATTTGATTTGTCTAAGAGGAGACTCTTGTTCTTCACAGATTCAATTACTATCGAAAGAGGGATTGAATCTATTTGAATTGTGTGATGAACTTGAGAAAGGAGTCGTAGAATTTAGTTTGGAGTTTATCCTCTCATAATTCTCTTGATTGATATATTCTGGGTTTGGTTTGTGAGATGTAACCACCCTGAATTGAGATCCTGGGAATTATGTGGCCTTTGGATTAGAAATTAATCTTTACCTCTTCTTATGAGCAATTAGATTAAGAGATTGGCAATTGTTTGTGACAAGAGAAATTGAATCACCGAGAGATTGGGATCTAATTATTCACAATCAGCCATAGATCTATTCACATGATTGAGAAGGTATTGATCATCATTAATTCATAAGAAATCAACATCTCTGATCCCTTGTGATCTCACCCATCATCTTTACTTCTGTTATTTTGAATTTCTCATTACCCAATACCCAATTCCCCTGTTTACATTCTTGTAATTTATAATTTCTGCCATTTACATTTCAGTTTTTACTTACTTGCAATTTAGGCTTCAGTCATTTACATTTCTGGTCTTACTTTCCTGCACTTTAAGTTTCTGTCATTACATTTCCAGTCATTTAATTCATTCTCTTTTACTTTCAGTCATTTAAATCCCTTGTTATTTATACTTATGCACTTTACTTTTGTGTCGAATATATCAAGAAACCACAAATTGTCTGCCTAACTAGAGTGCCATTTGACTAAAATTGCTTAATCCACCAATCTCTGTGGGATCGACCTCACTTTTGTGAGTCTTACTACTTGATACGATTCGGTATACTTGCCGGTCATTACGTGAAATTAATTTTTTATGCATCAAGTTTTTGGCGTCGTTGCAGGGGACTGGTAAAGATTGACAATGATTAAGTTAGTGGTAGTCTAGATTAGGCATTTTTCTTTCATTTAGTTTAAGGCATTCTAACTATTTGACACTTTGTGTCATCTAACCCTCAAACAGCACTCTGGCATTAGAGTGTCCATTTTTCACTTGGCTTGTTTGTGATTGTACATGCCAGGAGGAAGGAGAGGAGCTTTTACTTCCTTTGATTCTGAGCCTGAAAGAACCCTCTTGAGTTGTAGAAGAGAAGCCAGGGGGAAGGGTATAATTGGTGAAAAAGACTCAGAAGAAGAAGATCAAGTTATGGAGGACAATATGCATAACCCACCTGAGGATGTTGCCAATAACAATGGACTACCTAAACGGGTGTTGGCCTCATATACCATTCCTAACCCAAGGAACTGTGGAAGCAGCATACTCACTCCAAATGTCCATGCCAATAACTTTGAGTTGAAGCCTCAACTCATCACCTTAGTACAGAACAATTGCTCTTATGGAGGGGGTCCCCTTGAAGACCCTAATCAACACCTGTCTGTCTTTCTGAGAATATGTGAAATAGTTAAGACAAATGGTGTTCACCTAGACATATACAAGTTGCTATTGTTTCCATTTTCTTTGAGGGATAAGGCATTTCAATGGCTAGAGATATTTCCCAAAGAAAACATCAATAACGGGGATGATTTGGTGAGCAAATTCCTAGCTAAGTTTTATCCACCTCAGAGAATCATCAAGTTGAAAATAGAAGTGCAAACTTTCACTCAAATAGATGGAGAATCACTCTATGAGGCATGGGAGAGATACAAAGCTTTGATAAGGAAGTGCCCACCTAACATGTTCAGTGAGTGGGTGAGACTCCAGAATTTCTATGAGGGCCTAACTCCAAAAGCACAAGAAGCTTTGGATTACTCTACAGGAAGCTCACTTCAGCTAATGAAAACAGTCGAGGAGGCTCAAAATCTCATAGACATTGTTGCCAATAATCAATACTTTTATTCTTCTCAAAGGCAACGCAACCCAACTCCAAAGAAGGGCGTATTGGAACTTGAAGGTGTGGACACTATATTGGCACAGAACAAATTGATGCACCAACAAATCCAACAGTAAATGGAAATGATGGCGAAAAGAATAGATGGACTCTAGCTAGCTACGGTGAGCACAGCAAGCCAACCTTCAAATGGGTGGGGCCAATGTGAAGAAGGTTTTGAGAAATGCAATAATGAGCAGCAACCTGAGCAGGTTCAATACATGCATAACACCTTAAGTTCATCTCAAAATGACTTCCATGGTTATATATACAACTCATCATGGAGGAATCATCCTAACTTGAGGTGGGGTGATAATCAAAATCAATGGCAGAAGAACCACATCTCCAATAATTCCCGTAACAGAAACAACCAAAATCACTCATCCAATAACACTAACCAATACAGAAACCCACAAAACACATATCATCAACCCCACAACTCACAAGCCCACCAGAATAACTTCTCTACACCCACATTCTACCCACAAAGTACCCCTGCAAATAACTCAAACAACTTCCAGCAACAACCACCTCATTTCACACAACAACAACCAAATTCAGAGTCTCAGAGAATCTCTATCCTAGAGATAATGATGGAGAAACTTATCAAAAATCAGGAGATGGCCAGACAAGATCAAGCCATGATAAGCAAAAACCAAGAGGCCTCAATCAGAAACCTTGAAAGACAAATGGGGCAAATGGCTAAACAAATTTCAGAGATATGTGAGAAGCGAGCAAATGCCTTCCCTAGTGACACTGAAAACAACCCAAGAGACACAGAAAAAGCCATAAAATAGGAGGAGTGTAAAGCAATCACTTTGAGAAGTGGAAAGAAGGTGGAGAAAGAAGCCATCACTCAAGAAGAGCATAACAAAGAAGGCTCAAAAGAAGAATTGAAGGAAAGAAACTTCTACACAGAGTGATAATTCAACTAAGAAGGAGGCAGTGAAAGCATACCAACCAATGTTACCATATCTTCAAAGGTTCAAGGAAAAAAACAAAGAGAAGCAGTACTTAAAATTTCTAGAGACATTTAAGACACTGCACATCAACATCCCTTTCATAGAAGTACTTGAATAGATGCCACTATATGTTAAGTTCATGAAGGAATTGTTCACAAAGAAAAGATCCTTGAAAGAACGACAAATGGTTGTGATGATGAGGGAGTGTAGTGCCATCATCCAGAGAGAATTTCCAAGGAAGAGGAAGGACCCAGGGAGCTTTCACATCCCCTGGACCATAGGCAACCTGATAATTGAGAGAGCATTTTGTGACATTGGTGCAAGTATAAATCTGATGCCTCTATCCTTGATGAAGAAGCTCCAAATCCATGAATTGAAACACACACAAATGGCCCTCCAAATGGCTGATAAATCCATTAAGCAAGCACTTGGAGTTGTGGAGAATGTATTGGTAAATGTGGGGAAATTTTTCCTCCCAGTTGACTTCGTCATTCTAGACATGGAGGAAGATCATAACACTCCCATCATTCTAGGGAGACCCTTCTTAGCTATGGGCATAGCATTGATAGATGTTGAAAAAGGAGAATTGATGCTAAGAGTACACGAAGAGCATATAGTGTTTCATGTCTTCAAGAGTTTGCAAGATCCCAATCAATAAGAAGAGTGTATGAAGATTGATTTAAGAGATCTAAACTTGAAAGAGGCACCTGATGAGTCACTCCCAATGCACTTAAGTTCATGCTGGAAAGGAAGAGAAGAGGTAGAAGTGTTGTAACAAGCTCAAGGAATCGAGAAGGAACTACAACCAAAGCCTCCATATGAGATTCTTAGCAAGAACCTTCCAAATATTGAGACCCCAAAACATGAACCACCTCCTGGAAAATAAAAGAATCCCAAAAAGAAAGTGCCAAGAGGGTGGAGAAACAAAAAAATTTCCACTAAAGGCTTCATACTAGGGGATAAAGTGATGCTAACTTACCAACCAATGGAAACATCTCCACATTTCTCTGGATATTACACAGTGAATAAAATCCTCTCACTTGAACATGTGAAAATTATCAAGAAGGATACTAGAAGAAAGCTCACAGTAAGAGGGGAAGGGCTAAGACATTATGATCATCATCCTCCCTAATAAGGGACAACCGTCAAGCTAGTGACGATAAAAGAGCACTTGTTGGGAGGCAACCCAACCTTAGATAACTCTTTCATACTCTTCTCAGAATAAATGGTTAGTTCAATTTCTATGTATTGCAAGGAATTAAGTTTTGTGTTCCACACCATTGTGATTGTATCAACAGAAAAACAAAATCAAGGGTGAATGTATGGTACTAAGTTTGGTTTTCCACCATTAACATCAATTGAGCACAAAGTAACCCTTGAGACAATCATGAATAATCACAAATTTCAAACAATCATAGAAATCGACTGAACTTGTATTTCACTTGTTTACTTTTTTTTTGTTCTGCACTTCATTTCCTCAGAGGTTTAAAGCACATGATGTAATATGCATGCATGAAAGATGCACTCCATTTTGGCATATAAAAGTAAGCAAGGAACTAAGTTTGGTGTTCAGACACCACTTTTAGTTCAAGAATTCATAAGCATACATGCATGATAACTATCTTTCAAGTGCTTGGGGACAAGCAACTTTCAAAGTTCATTGTAGGCAATCACTTTAGTTTTTTGAAGAACTAAGCATCATCAACCAAAGAGACAAAGAGGGATACAAAGACAAACAATGATGATGATAAGGGGTAAAGCAAGTGAACAACAAGAGGTTGTATTGTTAAGTGATTGTCTTATATTCAGAATTGATTGAATTGAAATTGATATTGTGCCCCTGTTTGTTTGCTTAGTATAGTTTCTTTGTGGCTTAATAACTATGATGCTAGATAGCTCATAACACCATGCTTTTGAAAAATTGCTTGCACTCAATATCTCTAAGAATGTGAACAGAGAACATTTCTTTGAAAAGAAGGATTGAAGAATCTTAAAAATGTTGAGGCAAGCAAAAGATTAAGAGAAGTGGTGGTTCTGACTGTATGATTGTGTATTGAGGTTGCATGTTTGTGAAAACCTGCATGGGAGCTCATAGGCAGGAAGTGAAGTTTAGAGAAGTATTGTGGAAACTGTCAAACATCTATTGATCCAAGAAGCAGCAACAAAAGAAAACAAAAGAAATAGAAAAACAAAGAACAAGGTCCAAGGCTCTGAGCATCAATTACTAAGAAGAAAAAGAATTATCCTAGTTAAATGCTTGTGGTAGATTTATGTCAAAGAGAGAGGCTTGAGCAAGTAAATCCTAAGGGGCTTCAACACATAATACCTTAGACCAACTGGATTGGGAGTATTGATTGAAAGCTTATCTTAAAAAGCCGCTTTGAGACATGACACCTAAAGTCGAGGCCAAGATACAAAAAGAAAAGAAAAATGATTGAGAATAAATGATGCTTTAAGGTGACTATCTATAAAGAGACTTCCACAATATCATTTGAATGAAAATCCTAAGATCTAAGACTTCCAAAATGTAAGGACTAATAAGCACTGGAACATATAATTCAGAGTTCACCCCACTCTTACTTAATCACTTCACTCACCAAGGCATTATAAGCTATTCTTCAATTCATTCCAATTAAAAGAAACCTTTGTGCATAACTCTTTTCTTGCTTGAGGACAAGCAAGGTTTTAAGTTTGGTGTTGTGATGCATTTGCATCTTAGCTAGATTAGCTAGTTAGTTTAATTAATTTTAGCTTAGTTTCATGCATTTTTGTTGAAAGAAACAAGCACTTAGATGGATTCTCTCATCATACTTTGATATGTTAAGAAATAAGTGAATTCTGCTCAATTTCATGCAAACAACTCAAGAAAAGTATGAATGAGTGAGTCATCTAAAATTAGTTGCTCAAGAGACAAAGCTTTTGATGTATTACTATTTCTTTATGAGCAGGAACAAAGGGGAGAGCGCCCATGGTGCAGCGTTCTTGCAAGGAGTGCTCCTTCACCAGCCCAGGATAGCGCTACGCTCGTTTGAAGAGTGCTACGTCCTCTTGCAGCACCATACATGACAAGGATAATGCTACGCTCGCCTTCAAGAGCGCCTGCGATAGTTTTCAAAGTTGGGATTGAAAATTTGGCTAGCGACGCGTACGCATGGGTGACGCGTATGGGTAAAAGTAGCATTTTTGAAGGATCATACGGACGTGTGGAGAAAGCAGCAGCAAGAAAGTGGTATTTTTGAAAGGCCACGTGTACGCGTAGATGATGCGTACGCGTAGGAGGAGCTACATTCTTCACCCAAGAGCGCATGCGATAGTTTTCAAAGTTGGGATTGAAAATTTGGCTAGCGACGCGTACGCGTGGGTGACGTGTATGCGTAAAAGTGGTATTTGAAAGGCAACGTGTACGCGTGGATGATGCATACGCGTGGGAGAGCGCTCTTGGCGTGAACGCTACGCTCTCCTGGAGAGCACTGAAGATGACGCGTACGCATGATAAGTGCTGAAGATAGTAATGACGCACACGCGTGGGTGATGCGTAGGCGTGGATGCATGAGCGCTACGCTTTCCTCAAGAACGCTACGTTCTCGTGGAGCAGCATATTTCAAGTACCAACTAAAAAGCCCACTTGAAGCAACTTGCAAGTACACCTGAAGAAGCCACTAAACTAGTATAAATAGGGGGCACCTAGAATCATTGGGGGACGGCTTCTGGGGGATCTTCTTTTTTAGCTTCTTTTTCTTTTAGACCTCTTTTGTACTTTTGCACTTTTGAAATTTTACTTTCTGCTCAGACTTTACTTCACTTTGAATTTCACTTGTGCTTACAGTTTTCCTTTCTTCTACTCTTCTATGCTTAGTTTAATTTCTAATTTTGAATTTCTGTTTGTACTAGGAGCTATGAGTCACTAAACCCCATTTTCACTAGGGGGAGGAGCTCTGTTTGTTTTAATGAATTAATAATTCTTCTTTTCTTCTCGATTCAATTTGATTTATCTAGGAGGAGACTCTTGTTCTTCACAGATTCAATTACTATCGAGAGAGGGATTGAATCTATTTGAATTGTGTGATGAACTTGAGAAAGGAGTCATAGAATTCAGTTTGAAGTTTATCCTCTCATAATTCTCTTGATTGATATATTCTGGGTTTGGTATGTGAGATGTAACCACCCTAAATTGAGATCCTGGGAATTTTGTGGCCTTTGGATTAGAAATTGATCTTTACTTCTTCTCATGAGTAATTAGATCAAGAGATTGACAATTGTTTGTGACAAGAGAAATTGAATCACCAAGAGCTTGGGATTCAATTATTCACAATCTGCCATAGATCTATTCACATGATTCAGAAGGAATTGATCATCCTTAATTTATGAGAAATCAACATCTCTGATCCCTAGTGATCTCACCCATCATCTTTACTTCTATTTTTTTGAATTTCTCATTACCCAATACCCAATTCCCCTGTTTACATTCCTACAATTCATAATTTTTGCCATTTACATTTCAGCTTTTACTTACTTGCAATTTAAGCTTCAGTCATTTACATTTCAGTTCTTACTTTCTTGCACTTTAAGTTTCTGTCATTACATTTCCAGTCATTTAATTCATTCTCTTTTACTTTCAGTAATTTAAATCCCTTGTCATTTATACTTATGCACTTTACTTTCATGTCGAATATATCAGGAAACCACAAATTGTCTGCCTAACTAGAGTGCCATTTGACTAAAATTGCTTAATCCACCAATCTCTGTGTGATCGACCTCACTCTTATGAGTCTTACTACTTGATACGATCTGGTATACTTACCGGTCATTACGTGAAATTAAATTTTTACGTATCACTTGATCTACTTACAGATAGAGGATTGCTTTCGGCTGCACCAAGACACCACTTTGCACTAAGATAAACGCCACAGCCATATGTTATCTTCTATCATCAATATTTGATCCCTATTTGAGTCAAAAAATAAATAAAGCCTCAAGTCAACGATGGAATTAAATAATAACCTATGTTCTAAAATATCACTAAGATACCTTAATAGCCTTTTTACACATTTCCAATTAGTAATCAATAGTTTCTGAATATATTCACCTAATTTATTTACAAAATATGAAATTTTAGGTCTTTCTAGTGTAGCATATTGAAGAGACCCTATAATAGATTTATATAAAGTTGGATCATTAAAAATCATCACCTTCTTTAAATAACTCAATACTTGTTATCATAGGAGTTGGAACTCCTTTTGATTCAGACATGTCTACTTTCTTTAACAAGCTAAGTTAGATATGTATTTAGTTTGACATAAACGATAAGTACTAGAATCATATTAATTAGCTTCTAACCCTAAAAAGTAACTAAATTCACCAAGAAGATAGATAACTATGATTTGCAATCAAATTTAGTAGAAAAGTATGGTTTGAGACAAGGAAAGCAAGCGCACTAAAAAGTCCTAAGGGAAGAATAGTGTGGCTTGGAATGATGTAGAAGCTAATAAGGAGTGGTATTTTGAGTGTTTGGGGAGGGTAATCAACTGATGATGTACGTAGCCGAAAGGAATTCATTGTCCCAATGAATTGAGGTAAGATAGACTCTTGCAAGCATAGCAAGTCAAGTTTTTGTGATGCAACAGTGCTTCCTTGGGCATGTTCATTTTGTTGATCTCTGTATGGACAAAAAAGGTGCTGGATAATGTCGTGAACAACAAGAAACTCAGTGAATTGCTTCGATAAGTATTCACGACCATGGTCTTAAAGAGATTTAATCTTTAAATCAGTGTAAGTTTCAAGATTTGCTTTAAATTGTAAAAATACATGAAAGACCTGAAACTTTGAATTGAGAAGATAGACACAAATATATCTAGTAAATTCTTATTTTTTTTATAAAAAAAAGGCTTTACCTCACGACAGATTTAAAACTGATTCACTTTTAACCCCACAACAGAGTTTAAAGTTGATTCACTTTCAATAAAAAACTACAACTACATGCTCAATTTAAAACCAATTCACTTTTAATAAAAAACTTCTCCGCCTTCAATTATACTTAAACCCGAGAAATTTAAACACCTGTTTCATTTCCAATCGTGCTCTTGCAGTCATTTTTCTTCTTTGTGTCTTGTTACCTTATGTTCTGACGAATATAAATAGAAAATTCAACGAATCAACAACTCCTATTCCAAATTCATTTCCAAGTACATGATTAACTACAATTGGACAAATGGCCAGAGCCACCCATCATCATCGTCGTCATTTTGTTTCAGGTAACATAAAACTTAACATGTATTATGGTTAATATCTATATTATACTCTTTGAAAAATCTAGGAATGAAAGCGCATGATAATGGAGCTGGTCCATGTAACAAACGTCATACTAACATAATTGGTTGGTATTCTATAACAAAATTAATTAAATTAATATATACTATTTATATATTTTTGATGCCTATTATATATAACAGAAGCACTCCTTAATCAAAAAATACAAAAAATACAAAAAATTATTAGAGTTTGGTGTCCAACTTGTTTTTAGACTTCATATATCCTTACATAATCTATTTCATAAAATAAATTTAATGGACAAAACAATAATTTTTTTAATATTCCATCTTCATCATATAATATATAAATAATTAAAAAAATTAAAATAAACAATGTATTCATAAAACTAATAATAACAAATAGAATAAAGAGAAAAAATATAAATGTATCTCTTTTTTGCGATGTTATTCTTAAAATTAGGTGAATATGTATATCTTACAAGATACACTACAAGAAAATAAGCTTTATGCCACGTTTTTAAAGCGTGCCGAAAAGTACAAAAAAGCGTGCCGATAGCTTTTCGCCACGCTTTTGTGGATCTATTGGCACGCTTTACATTTTGCCATGCTTTTATCTATTGGCACGCTTAAAAGCATGGTTATATGTATAACCCTATAGCCACGCTTTTAAAGCGTGCCAAAAAATTGACATGCAGCCACGCTTTTAAAGCGTACCGAAAAGTGAAAACTTGTCGTTACACTTCCAAAGCATGGGCTAATCCTTTTCAAATAAAAAAAAGAAAAAATAGAAAATAAAATTACACATAATAAAATATGAATGTAACATTAAAAAAATAAATTCAACTTCCAAAATAAACAATTAAAAAAAATTATAATTCTATATTAGAAAAAATCTAATCTAATTTACTTCTTCTGGCAACACTAGGCAACATTTCTGATTCACTTCTTCTTGCATATGTGGCCTTAATGGCTGCATCATTCCACAATTCCTCAATCAATGGCGCATATTGGCGTGTTGCAGCAGGAATGATGGCATCAAGTTTGCCCGATACCATAGTGTTCAGCAACTAATTAGAGAATGCTTTCAGCCTTGTACCAATGGAATACGTTGTCTTCTCATTAGATTTTGGTCCAGACCCTGTTGTGAGCCATAAGCAAAATCCTCTAATACAAATGGCAAGCTAAATGTTAAATATGTATGCTTCTTATTATCTTATACAGTAATCACTATCCAAATAATAAGGGGGATTTTGTGTTAATTTTGGAAGGAATTATCAATCATGTAACACCTTAAACAAACATATAAGCATGCTGCTAACCATTTAGCTTTTAGACTCACAAGTACAAGGTGCGCGGTTGATAGATAGTTGAACATTAGGCCATGTATTTTTTGGTGCTGAGCTAAACTTTGCCAGGAGAAGTGTATAGAAAGGATAAAAATGGTCTCAAACCTGTGTACCAGGAGTAGAAGGCTACCCTTTCTTTAAACGCCCCAAACATTCGTCTTCAAAATGCTCGCGACCCTCCAGGAGTATGCCAAGATAGGCATCTGACAAGGGGACACTGTTGTACAGAATCTTGGCCTGTCATAATTATTTAAAATTCTATGAATTTGTTGACATACTATGCATTCTTTGTCGCTACTGAATTAATTAATAAGGACTATGTTAAAATTATGAAATAAAAAAATCACTTGCTTGAAAATGGTACTGGTTCAGATTAAATTATGAAATAACAAATCACTTGCTTGAAAATGGTACTAGTTCAGGATCTACTACAACCAACCTAATTAAATTTCGTTCTAGCCTAATAAATGAAATAAAAATGTAAGAAGCAAAAATCGACAGAGTAAAATGAAATAAGAGACAAATAACCATAATTCTCTCACTTCTACTATATTTGCTTTTGGAATAAGCAAGTCCTTACCTGCTTTTTCAAAATAAATAAACAGAAAAAATAACTTATTTTTGTTTCTGTCTTCCTTTAAAAAAGCACAAGCAAAACAAGTCCAATAATTTTTATTTAGAAAAAAGGGGAAAGTACCTTGTTTGGTAATGAATTTAACTGCATATAAGTTTCTACAGTAATTAAGCATAGTCAGAAAAGAACTTACATGGAAACAACACGTGAGTTCTTGCATGTGATTCCTTTCTAAGAACCACTACAAGGATCTGAACCAACCCAACTGGGAATATTGATTTGCAAATAATCCTTTAAAGAATTTAAGGCCTCAACTGCAATGAAAAGTTAAACTTGTTTCATTGATTCATTCATTGAAATAAATACCTTAAATCTTAATATATACAAAGATAATCAAACTTAAGAATATAATAGACTTGAATCATATATATATGGATCAAAAGAACTTACCATCATCATTGGAAGGTATTTGTAAAAGTGCCACAAACAAGAAGCAATTGAGCAAAAGCACCAATAATGGTAACTTCAATTTGTTATCCATCTTTCATTGCAATTTGCAATAATCCACTCACCACCTCAACCAGTTATATAGCAAAGTTGATGATAAATATCAAATAATAACTTGGACTAGTTTTTTTGTTCTTTTTTTAATTTTTTCTAAACAAAGTCAACATGCAAATTTGGTAAAGAAACCCATTTTCCTTCTAGACAAAAATTGATCTAAAACAGAGAATACAAGTGGATAATGTAAAACCCAGTTAACTAGTGGATAATTAAACCATAAATTAAAATATAATCTAGAAAGTAAGAAATGAGGTTTTTATGGTTTAATGTGATAGAAAAATTAAAAATGAGAATTTTGACACCAATTTTAAAGAAATCGGCCCAAGATTGGGCCGAACGGGCCAAATCAGGCCAACCGGACCCAAGTTGGATCCAAGGGCCCAGCCAGGCTCTCATTTAATGAGAAAACTCATCACTCTCTCTCCTTACAACACTCACACACGCTGAAATTAGAAGGGAAAAGGGGGAAGAACATGAAACCCTTGCTCTTATTCACCTCAACCTTCCTTTGATCATAACTTTTGATCCGGAGCTCCGATTGACGTACCATTTATGACCACGCGACCACGACGTCGAGTTCTACAAAACCCACACAAGAAATCTTGAGGTAAGCCACGTTCTCTTCTTCGAATTTTAGCCCTTAGTTTCGAGTTTTATTGGCAAAAATGTTGAAATTTGTGAGCTCCTTGTGTTATAGGATCAAATTAGCTTGAAGAGAAGGCTTGTTCTAGCTCCCTTGGTCTTTGGGTAAGGTGAGATTCTCAACTCTAGGCTAAAGACTTGGAATTTTGTGATATTGTGGCTTAGGCATTGTATATATGTGTTTTGGAGCTTGATTGGTGGTTTTGGAAGCTTTGGTGTGGAGTTCCAAGCTTGGAAAATCTGTTGGTGAGGCTTTGGAAACCTTGGAAGTTGAATTTGAGATTGTTCCAGGTGGAACGGGAATCGGCCAAGGTATGGTTTCTGTATTTAAAATGTAATGTTGTGTGAAAACGTAGGCTAGTAGCCTTAGGATAGGGTTTTTGAAATAATGAGTTAGTTGATGAATGATGTAAATTGTGTTGTTATTCATGAATATTGGTGGGTTGTGACATGTTGAAATATTTGATGAATTATGAAATGTTGATGTAATTGTGGGGTGATTTGGATTTGGATTGGATATATGAATTATGATGATAATGGTGGGCAAGCATGTGATGTTGTATGTAATGTGCATTAATGTGTTTAATTGATGATTATGTTGAGGCTTTTGTTGGTGAGCATGAGTGGAAGGGTGATATTGATATATGTATATATGGTAATTGATGGATTAAACATTTGTTTGGAACTTGAATTATGAAATGTTGATTATGATTTGAGATTTGGTTAAATATGGTGAAATAGGTGGATCGAGGTTTAAATAAGGACTTGGAAATGATTGATGATGGGATGGTTGAGTTTTGGTTGATTTTGAATGAAATTGGAAGTATATATTTTGAAATTTGGGAGTTTATGAGTTTTGGTAAAAATGGAATTTTGATGAACTTCAACGGATCATATCTTGAACAATTGTTTTTGGAATTTGATAATTTTTATATCAATTGAAAGATAATTTTATAAGCTTAAAAATGGTTTAAATTTGGTTGAAATCTGAATTTTGTGGAAGGAGATATGATCGTTGGAAGTTCAGGCCAGAAAACTGAGTTCTGCAACTTCTGCAGAATTTGTGATTTCTGGTTTGTGTGCGCATGCACAGCCTTGTGCCCATGCACACCTCGCGGAAATTTGGACCTGTGCAAATGCACAGCCTCGTGCGTACGCACACGCGGGGACAGGGCTGCTGATGGGAGCGCTAGCACGCCCTGTGCGCACACACAACCAACGAAGGATTGCGAGTTGTGCGTACGCATAGGCCTGTGCGCACGCACACGTCGGGAATGGCATGCTGTTGGTGGCGCTAGCACACCTTGTGCGCATGCTCAACCCTAAAGATTTTGCTTCCTGTGCGTACGCACACTTTTAAAAAATCTTCTGGGCGTGCGCACGCACAGCCCTGTGCGTACGCACGCGACCCAGTCCTTTTCTAAAGATTTTGTTTTCAAGCCTTTTTCATTCCCAACAAGCTTGTAACCTTCCGAAAGATTATTTCACCCTTTAAGTCTTAAATTGATGTAAAATGACTAGTGAATGAGAGTAAGCTAGGGAAGGGGGTAACTTGTGGAGGAAGAAAATGGATGTTATGATGAGCATGATGAATGACGATTATATAAGTTATTGAGGAGGATGGTGGAGTGCTTTATATGACATGGGCCAAGTGGATGTGTGTGATGATGGCTTATGACTGTGAATAAATTATGAATTTAAGCCGGATGGCAGAGATAAATATTGATTTATGGCTGAGGATAAATGTGTATGTAAATTCATGATGGGATATCACAAATGAATAATGAATGGAAAGATTGGGTGTGAGTGCGTTTGTAATGCTTCTCTCTGGTTGTAAGGATGACAGGGCACCGATGCCCTCTAATGGTAAACGGGCGACAGGACACAGATACCCTCAAATGGTAAATTGGTGACAGAGTACAGATACCCTCTAATGGCGACAGGGCACATATACCCTCTAACGGTGACAGGACACGTATTCCCTCTAATGGTATTAACGCACAACAGAGAGACTGTGGCCGGGTTAGCTACCGGACACGTCGGGTTGGCTAGATAACCGACAGATGAGACTCATCAGCCACTAGGCCAGGCATGCATCATATGTATTATGTGTGATTTATCTGGATTGCCTAATTAACTGCATCATTATTTGCTAGTTGCTTGATTGACTTATTTGCTTTTTACTTGTGCATCTCATATTTGTTGGCAGTTGGGAGGTTTACAGGATTTAGAATGGGGATTTGTAGTTAGAACAAAGGCCTTTAGTTAGTTACCTGTTTTTGATTCTTATGGTCTAGACTTGTTTATACGCTTTGATTATAATTCTGGAAGTTCTATGATTGCCTTCGGCTTTCTCAGGATATTACATGTTAGATATTTGGGCACTGTTACGATGCTGAGAACCTCCGGTTCTCACCCATGCAGATTTTGTGGTTTTCAGATACAGGACGTGAGACTCCTCGCTGAGGTATGCTGGAGACTTCCTGTTGGTGGAGATCCTTATCATTTTGGGAATTTTATTTTGGTTGTTATATATACCTGTTTAGATACTATATTCTCCACTGTATATATATTTTGTATTTGCTCCTCTTAGAGGTTATTTTGGAGAAGCAAGTTTTTGTATTTTGTCTTTTGGGTTATTTTGGGCAATTCCTTTATATATGTATATATACTTATATGCTCATACCAGTTACCTTCGCAAGCCGAGTCTCGAGTTTTAATATATGTATCTTGGCACTCTTGTATATCTCTTAGCGTCAGCTTGTCCTCTATCTGTTAATTTACGTTACCGATCAGAGTGTTGCATGTTTTGATTTATCAGTTTTAATTTACCCCCTTTTTCTTCAAAGGCTCCTAGTTATGAACATCTTTGCAATACTATACGTACTAGATTTTTATTTTTAGAGGTCGTAATACCTCACCACCTCTGTTTTATGACTTAAGTATAAGACTCTGTGTGGTAGGGTGTTACAGATAAAATGGAAAAAAAATTTACATTAAACATGAACTCAGATATGAAGTTGACAAGAGAATGAAAACCCCATTTTACCAATTATTTCAAATGACAGTGACACAAATCACAGAGGGAAAAAATAAAATATTTTTTTAAAAAAATGTATTCTTACTTACAAAATTGAATTGTGTCTATAAAAACTTTACTCAATTTAAGCATTGAAAAAAAAGTTGGACTATGATAACAAAACCACATCAAAATAAAAATCAAATATAATAAAGAAGTAGGTGTTATTAGTTATTATCATACACAAGTATATATCCAAATACAAAAATCAGCCTCATCCATATATTTATATGTTCAACTTGTTTTTAATATATATTTTTTTATTCAAATTTTCTATGAATAATTGATCCAAATAACATTACTCAAGAATTTTCAAAAGAAAATGAAAAGAAAAAACAACAAACCTCATCAAGCATGTTAAGAGCCTTGACTTGTTGGGACTCTCAACCGCAGTAGCAGCATGCTGATATGCAAGCAATAAAAGATGTTCATGATGAGAATAATTCAAGCACTCCAATGAGAAATCAATGCTTCCACGAAGAATAACATCAAATATACCCTGTTCATTTTCTTCATACAAAAGACAACAATAACATGTGAGAAAGATTAGAAAGCATAACTTGTCTCCAATCAAAACAAATTACAAAATATCTAACAATGAACAAGAAAACAAGCTTCCAGAACCAAGCACACACATCTGAAATGAAGTGAAGCTCAAGAATCAAACAAACCAGGGAACAGCAAAATAGATTTTTACGATAAAAATCAGATCCTAACAATTTCCTAAATTCAATATGTCAATATTTAAACTTTCATTTTCACATCACTGCAACATAGGAACAGTGAAACAGCCAGGGAACTAAACTAATGGCTCTTATCACAGGATCAGAGAAACAGAAGGAAGAAATACTTACCTTGTAGTGTTTATGGTGAGGGTTGAGCGTCAATTGAGGGAGAAGAAGCGACGATTGAGGGAGGAGCGAGAGAGAGGCAGCATCTTTAGTGTTTAGGGTTTGCGAGAGAGAGATCGCTGAGGGAGGGCACGCCGATGCAGGGTGCGCCGACGGAGCAGCGCGATAAGGGTTGTAAGAGAGGGTGCGAGGTTGCAAATCCGAGGAGGAGGTTTGCGTTGATGGTGCGAGGGTTGCGACAGAGCGGGTGCGAGAGAAGGTGCGATAGAAGGCTGCGAGAGAGGGCTGGGTGTGAGGGTTCTCAGCGGTGATGAAGATGAATGGCTAGGGTAGAGGGCGTGCATGGGTTCTCATCAGCAGTGATGAATTGGGACATGGTAGTGATGAAGATGAAGGGGCTGGTAGCGAGTGTTCGGAGGCTTGAGTAGTGAAAGGATTGTCACTTCTTTAGGGTTGAAGTGTTTAATTGGGAAAGAATTTAAGTGTGAAAAAAAATGGGTGAAAACTATGTCACTAAGCTTTTTTTAGAGTGCTTATAGGAAGACAAATCAGCCACGCTTCAAAAGCGTACTTATTTCTCTCTATGGCCACACTTTTAAAGTGTGGCAAAAAAACGTGGCCAAATCAATAATCAGTCTCCACCCTCATAAAAGCATGCCGATTTCCCTCTTGGCCACGCTTTTGACGCATGGCAAAAAAAAGCGTGGCCAAATCAGTAACAAGTCGCCACTCTCATAAAAGCGTGGCCATTGACCACTTTTGGCCACGTTTTTAAAGTGTGACAAGAAAAAAGCGTGGCGAAATCACAAATCAGTGTCCACCCTCGCAAAAGCGTGGCCATAGACCACTTTTGGGCACGCTTTAAAAGCGTGTCAAGAAAAAAGAGTGCCAACAGACCTTTTTTCTTGTAGTGGTAATAACTATGAAATGAAAATAAATTCATTACTCTAAATTATAAAAGAAGTACCGAGTACTCTGAAACATTTATTTTAAATTTATTACGAAAAAATATATTTATGTTTCAATGTAGATGTTTAGGATAAAAAATAAAAAATTTGAAAAAATCTAGGAATGAAACCCATGGTAATGGAGTTGGTCCAAGTAACAGACATTATAATAACACATGATTGGTTGGTATTCTATAACAAAATTAATTAAATTAATATACCATTTATATATTTTTTATGCTTATTGTTTAACTTAAAAAAATTTACATATAACAGCTCTTTAATCAAACAATATATAAAGTTGTTAAAGTTTGGTGTCCAACCTTTTTAGACTTCGTGTATCCTTACATAATTCATTTCATAAAATAAATTTAATAGACAAAATAATAATAAATATTTTTTAATATTCCATCTTCATCACATAATATATAAATAATTAAAAAATAAAATAAACAATGTATCCATAAAACTAATAATAACAAATAGAATAAAGAGAAAAAATATTAATATATTGCTTATTTTTTGCATGTGTATTTTTGAAAAAGAGTGAATAGGTATATCTTATAAAGTAATAACTATGAAATGAAAATAAATTTGTTGCTCTAAATTATAAAAGAAGTACTGAGTACTCTTTAACTAAAACTTTTATTATAAATTTATTACAAAAAAAAATATATTTATGTTTTAAATTAATGTAGATGTTGGGGATAAAATATTAAAAGTTAAAGAATATGTTTTTGCATTCTTATATTAAAAAATAAATGAAGTAATTTTATATACAAAAATACCATTTTATAAGATAATTACAAAAATTTTTCAAATACTCCTAATTCAATTCGTTGATCTAGCATAACAAACAATACAACACTTGATAACATATTAAAGTTTATCATAAATGATTTTATTATTAAAATAGTATCTATATATTGTTTTAAATTAATGCAACATAATGATTTTTAATATACTTTAATTTATTTTTTTTATTTTTATTTTAATTTATATTTTCATATTTTAAAGTTTTGGTAATAGTATATATTTTTTATAATTTTAAAATAAAACCAAAAAAATTCTGACTTAAATACAAAAATAATGATAGAAGAAGAGTACAAGGATATTGATATTTCATCTCATGTATTTAAAACTACATGGTATAAATAAAGATTAATCCTTCTTATTATAAAATTATTGTCCAATTAAAAATTTAACAAATGCCAAAATTTGATAACGGTAAAATGTTTCATAATTTTTTATAAAGTCTAAATATTATATTAAATGTTACAAATAGTGAATAGATAAATAATTTTCAAATTCTAGAATTAAAAATATAGATAACACTTTATATATTTATATGAGTTATTGAATCAATTTTTATTAAATAACTACTTTAAATACCAATTATAAAAAAATACTACTATATCAGCCAATGATAATATTCATGAGACACGTAACCTTATTTATTATTAAAAAATATATTTTAATTTAATAATAGTAATTAAGTATGTAAAAATTTCTGATGAGAAATGTTAACGTAAAGACAAATTAGAGTACAACAAATAAACTATTTTTTAAAAATATTTTTGTAATTTTAATTGACAAAATACTCATTATATTATTAATTTATCATAATAAATTGAAAAAATAAATTTAAAATATCATAAATTAATGGATGATATTGAAACTATGAAAAAAATCAATAGAAAAAAAATAGAAGTATATTATTTTAAAAATATTATTCGTTTCAGAATAAAGATCTATTCTATTGAACACATTAAAATTAAACAAATTTAAAATAATTAAAATCACCTTTACGCAACATAAAAGTTAATTTTTATTATAATAACTAATTTTACTCTCATGAATTCAAATTATGTTTATTATCTGTATTGCTCTTTAAAAATATAGGTCTGGAAACACATGATAATAAAGTTGGTTCAAGTAACAAACGTGGTGATGACGTAACTAGTTAATACCCTATATATTTAAAAATATAATAACGTCGATTTAAGATATTTTGCCTATACATTAAATCTTAATATAGAAGATTAAGAAAATTAATTACCTTAATTTACACGATTTAATTTTATTTTTGAGAACTAATTTTTAATTCTTTTAAGATAATCTACAACATATAAAGTTTTTATTTTTTTTGTATAAGTGTAGGTTGAGACACCACTGCTACTAATTCAATGCCTCAATCAATTTCTTATAATGAACCAGCTACAAACAATGCTAGAAGCGATGCAAATGTGAATAGTTAGTACACTATTTATATTTTTAATATTTTATCTTTATCGCATAATATTTATTTAAAATATTTTTTGTATTGAATAAGTTAAAAAGTTTGATATTGTGCACTACTATATAAAATGCCTAATGACAAATAAAATTATGAATTATATAATAAAAAAAATAAAACAAATAATTAACAAACACTATCAATTTTAAATAGGCAATACATTCATAAGACTAATAATAACAATAACTTTGTAATAAAATTTTGGTAACAACATATATCTTTTAAAATTAAATAGTAAAACTAGAAAAGATCTAACTTAAACACAAAAATAACGATTAAAAAATAGTACAAAAATATGTCTTATTTTATCTCATGTATTAATTAATGTATTGTATAAATTATATGGATAATTTTTATTATAGAATTTTTATCCAATTAAAAATTTAATAAATGATAAAATTTGGTCATGGCAAAATGTGTTATAATTTTTTAAAAAATATCTAAATACTATATTAAATATTACAAGTCTAGGTAACTAAATTAAAAATCCTCAAATTAAAAACATAGATAACCTTGTATATATTTTTATGAGTTACCGGACAAATTTTTATTGAATAACTAATTTAAGTATAAACTAAAAAAATGCTACTACAAATATTATCTAATGGCAATAACCGTGATACACATAACATCATTTAGTGATGAGAAACAAATATTAATTAAATTACAGCAACTAGATAATAAACTTTTGATGAAAAAAACTTATCAAATTAAAATTTAATAATATATGAAATATAACATAAACACCTAAAAATATAACAAAATAAAGTACAATGAATAAACTAATTTTTTAAAATATTTCTGCAATTTTAACAGACAAAATCCTCATCATATCATTAATTTGTCATAATAAATTTAAAAAATTAAATTAAAATATTATAAATTAATAGATGACATTCAAAACTTTTAAGGAAATACAATAGAAACATTATCATTCTGAAAATACTCTTTGTATATTTTAGCATAGATGAGAATAAAAATCTACTCTTCGAATATTTCACCTCATATATTACCTAAAACTTTAAACTATGACAATTTTATATTACCTCTTTATTGTGTGCTTTTATAATTTAACATTTTAACGGTTTTTTATAGTAATTTTAATTTCAACAAAATATGATATAAATAAGACCACATCAATATTAAAATAAAAAAAATATACTTAACTAGTAAATTTGAAAAGTGAATAATATATTAACAAACAAAAATTAATTTCTTAAAAATAATAGAAAAGCGGCTGAACAGGCACGTTGAGACACTAGTATAGTGTAACTAGCTTGTTGTATGTTTAAATTTTATTTTATTCAGATAATATAATTACAATGCAATCTAGCCTTAGTTCTATCCTATGTATTTCTTTATTTCTTTGATGTCTTTATACTGTATGTTTAATCTTTTACATCATGGGAGCCACTTAGATAAAGATGTGAAAAACGTTTTTTTTAAAGATACTTTCTAAAAGTTAAAATTTAATACATATAATCAATTAAATTGTGTATTTTTATTAAAATTAGACTAGACAAATTAATTTAGCTAAAAAATGAATAAATTAAATTTTGAACAAATCTAAATTAATATTTTTTTATAAAAAATAACTACAATATCTCTAACTAAAATATTCCTATTATATATATATATATATATATATATTTTAAAAACTCTAAATCCTAATCCTATGACTACAGAAAAGAAAAGGGCTAGAAATTTAGGATTCTCAACATTAATATATATAATAAGAGTATTTTAGTCATTTTCTATAATAGGGTATTATAGTCATTTTTTATAAAAAATAATATTTATTTAAACTGATTCAAAATTTGATTCACCATTTGATTAACAAAAATAACACAATTTAATCAATTATATGTGTTAAATTTTAATTATTAAAATATATATTTAAAAAAAGACATTTTAGACGTCTTTATCGGAATGGTTCCCTTACATCATATATAAATCATTTTTTTCAGATAAATTATTAATTTATACTTTACTTATTAGAAATTATTCTTTACTTATTCAGAGTTAACTATCAATTATTAACTTTTGGGGTCCATTATAGATTGAAAAAGAAAAATAAAAAAATTGTCATTTCCGTCAGATTTATTATCAAAATTTTTCCGACGGTAACGATTTTCTAGATTTTTTTAAAAGAATAAAAAATTTGTTCTATCCTCAAAAAAATCCCACGATAATCAAGCGTGAAGTTTCAACATTTGGCGCTACAGTTACCATCGAAAAAATTTTGACAGTAAGTGGCACCAGGTTACCTTTACTTAAACCTCGTATTCTACCGGTAATTTCGCCGCAAGTTACTATAGGACAAAAATATTTTCCCATAAAATATTTACTACTGAGGTTTATACCATCGGATATAGTCCAAAACAAAATTCGACGATAATCAATTTACTAGAAGATTATTTTTGTTATTTCGCTGGTAAATCCGATGGTACTCAACGTTTTTCTTGTATTGAATTCTAACCCTTTGTTTGGGCACCGCCGCCACCATTGCATCGTCATCGCTGTCATCACACCTAGAAGGTATATGATAATCGGAATTCACACCCCATATAAAAATAATGAATCCATTCTTTTGGCAAGCGTACCAAAAATTATCGTCAAGTAATAACCCACAGTGGAGTGAGATCGTATCCACAGAGATTGGTATATTTGAGCAACTTTAATTAATTGGTGAATTAGTTAAGCTAAGCAAAATAATTTGTGATTGCAGAATTGTAAATGAGCAGAAATATAAATTACTCAAAAGTAAAGAGAAGCAGTAAAGTGCAGAAACAGAAATGACAATAATGTAAAATGCAGAAACATAAATGACTCAAAAGTAAATGGGAATGGGAGATTTGCAGAACATAAAGAAAGCTATAAAGAATGTGGAAGATAAGAATATGGGGAATTCATTGAGATCAGGAGATGTTGTTTTCTTTGGATTAAATCCAGTTTATATCATCTTCAATCATGCAACTCATTGACCTCTTGGCAATCATAATTGATTGAGCCCCAATCCCTTGGTGACTCAATCTCTCAGATCTTGATCAATAGCCAATTCCTTGGTCTAATTGCTCATGAAGGGAGATATGCTTGGTCCTTGATTATACCACACATCATCATAGGTCCAAGTAGAGGGAGGATTATATGTCACCATATCCAAATACCAAAACCCAGATCCTACTCAAGTGTGAGAAGGGATTTCTAGCTTGGTTTAATGTTTTCTTTCCCAAGGTTCCCATGAAACCCATTTTGCATTAAATTTCTTTTCCAAGATAATTGAATACTAACATTAAAACAAAATTCCTTCTAGCAAATCAAAGAGAATATGAAGAGAAGAAGAAATTAACCATCATTAATCCATCAAGTACAACAGAGCTCCCTCTCTCAATGAGAGGGATTTTAGCTACTCATAGCTCAGAGAAAAGTACAAGAGATGGAAGAGATGATGAAGTACAAAGTAAATCTAACTCACTAACTGCTTAACCCCCTTTTTCAGTACTTTCAGGGGTTATTTATACTACTCCTAGCACTAGAATAAAGAAAATACAAAAGAGAAAAGAAAAAAAAAATACAATTTGGAGGGAAAAAGAAACTCAACAAGCATGAACTTCCAGGCTGGCGTTTGGCTGGCGTTCAAGTGGCATGCCACGCCCAGTCTCCAAATTGGCTTGGCGCACCACGCCAAGCTCTTCAAGTGGCACGCCCCATGTATTGATATCTGTGGCGTGCCACACCTTCGAGCCCAAGTGGCACGCCTAGCCCTTTTCCTTCTTCTCTCTTCTATGTAAAGTTGAACTAGCGTGGTATGCCCAGGGTCTGGCATGCCACGCCCACTACGTATGCTTGGTTCTTCTCTCTGGCCAATTGAACTAGCGTGGCACGCCACGCCCATTATGTGTGCTTGGTCCTTCTCTCTGGCCAATTGAACTAGCGTGGCATGCCCAGGGTCTGGCGTGCCACGCCCATTATGTGTGCTTGGTCCAGTAGCTGGCGTGCCACGCCTGGTCCTTCAAGTGGCATGCCCAAGTGAGAATCTGGAGCTGGCGTGCCATGCCTTCGACACCAAGTGGCACGCCCAGTCTTTGCTTTGGCCCTTTCTAACATTGGCGTGCCACGCCTGGATGCTCAAGTGGCACGCCTAAGTGAGGATGAGAGCTTGGCGTGCCACACCTTCGACACCAAGTGGCATGCCCAGCTTTGCTTTGGCTTCCTTGAGTGTTGGCGTGCCACGCCTGCGTCTTCAAGTGGCACGCCCAAGTGACAATTGAGAGCTGGCGTGCCACGCCTTCGACACCAAGTGGCATACCCAGCCTTTTGGGCTTCAACCTCTTCTCTGGAAACTTGTACTAGTGTGTCACGCCTTGATGCTCAAGTGGCACGCCCCTTTAGTGTGGCTCTTTCAAGCTTGGCGTGCCACGCCTGGGCCTTCAAGTGGCACGCCCAAGTGACAATTTTAAGCTGGCGTGCCATGCCTTTGATACCAAGTGGCACGTCCAAGTGATGATCCCCTTTGGATGGATGAACTGGCGTGCCACACCCCATGGTTCAAGTGGCACGCCCATAGTATGTGATGGGCTAGGCGTGCCACGCCCAGCATGGTGTGCCACGCTCCTTTAGTGGCCTTCAACATTGCTCTCTAGAAAACTACACTGGCATGCCACGTCTAGCATCTGGCGTGCCACGCCCATGTAAAGGCTTTGAGCTTCCTCTTCTGGAAAGTTGTGCTGCCGTGCCACGCCCAGCTCCTGGCATGCCACGCCCATGTAAAATGTTCAAACATGCTCCTCTGGAAATCATAGCTGGCGTGCCACGCCCATATAGAGGACTTGAGGATCCTTTCTGGAATTCAATACTGGCGTGCCACGCCCAGCTCCTGGCGTGCCACACCCATTCATTTTTGTGGCATTTGCTCTAAGTGGCATGCCAGTTTCACACGCCCAGCTTGTTTTGTTGTTTTCTTCCATTTTTGTTGCTCTTTTTCAACTGAAATTCAACACAACCCCATTTCAAAGCAATGTACCATAATATTCATCAATTAACTCATGAATTTCAATGATCAAATGAGATTATGCTCTTTTATGGTCTTTTTTATGCAAGAAAAGAGGGTAAATGATGCAAGTCATCACAACACCAAACTTAAGCTTTGCTTGTCCCAAGCAAATCAATGTGAGTGGTTCTTAGATAAATTGAGAGTTGACCTTGAATGGATGCAACATTACTAAGGATGAGGCTAAGTTTTTTACACATGAATATTTTTGTTTCAATGTCACAAAGAACTTCTAGATCCTTGAGGGTTCTTTCAAGTATAAGCTTCAGGGGCCCTTTTTATTGATTGTCACCTTGAGGTAGCAAGAGTTATTTCGTTCTCTTTTGGCTGTTCTTTCCTTTTCACTTTTTCTTTTTCATTGACCACGACTCTAAATGTTTTGTCTCAAGACATCCCTTTAGTTAGGCTTTCAATTAGCACTCCTAAACCAGTTGGCTTTAAGGTGCTAGGTGTTGAAACACCCCTAAGAATTTACTTACCCAGGTCTCTTCTTGACACATCTTCACCACAAGCATCTACTAGGTTCTTTAACTCTTTTGAGCTATTTAGTGTTTCTTTTCATCCTAGTAGTTGATGCTCAGAGCCTTGGGTCTTTCTTGCTTACTACTTCTTGGTTCTATAGATATTTAAGGGATACCCCTTAGCCTCTACTTGTCATATCTTCTAGGCCTAGTTGCTTTTCATGACTCATTTTCTTTCCAGGTTATTCAAGGTTCTACACTTAGTTCCTTATCTCTTAGTTTTTGAACAATCCCACTTGGTTTGGGTCTCTTTTGCTCTTGTTCTTGTATACTCACAATGACTCTTATGAAAACAAACTATTCTTTTATTGATATTGATGAAACTTGAACTAACATTGCATTTTCTTTCTTGTAATTCAAAGGACTCATAAAAGACTTCAGGGCATAGAAAAAAAAACTAGGCATTAAACATAAACTATCCTAGCATTGCTATTTATTCCCAAATAGAAATTAAGACAAAAAGAAACTAAACAAAAATTCAGAAATTTGAGAGTGTCAACCATGGAACTCAACAACCTTGAGCAGCTTCAGTTTATTGGCCACTTTCTTTTGTCTTTCTTTTTGGAGGGGGATGAGTCATCACCATCCTTCTTGGAGGATTCTTCTTGTACCTTTTTGTCCTTGGGCTTCCAAAATTCCAGCCTCCTCATGTAAGATTTTACATTTTCTTTGTGCTGGTATGCAATTTCTTCCTGCCTAGCACTGAGCTCCTCTATCTTCTACATGTAGGTTGGGTAATTGGGGTTCATATTCGCTATTGCATTACACAAGTAGCTCAATTTTGTTTGTGCGTAGCAGTCATGTTCCCCTGTTGCTATGGTTCTGGCTTCATAAAGATGCCTAAACTCAGCGAGGCTCTCCATTTGGCATTGTTGTCGCTCCAGAATTATTCCTAGGTTGCCTTGCATCTCTCCCTAATTGATCTGGTCTTGTTGCTCCTTGAGGTGATCCATGCTCCCTTGGACTTGTTGTATGTTCTAATTCACTTGGTCCCATTGTTGTTGTTCTTTGAGTTGGTTGACATCTTCTCTCAGATGATGTATGTCTCCTTTTATTTGGTGTATGTCTCCTTGTAATTGCTCCCAGTTGAAACCTTCAGAAAATTATTGGTATTGTTGGTATGGTGGTGGTTGAAGTGCTAGGTAATGTGGTTACTCTTCTTCTTATTGTGGTTGCCCTTGTGGCACATGAGCATGCCCTCTATGCTCCCTTCTCCTTTCAAGTGGGTTGACAGCCACCACTTTGGCCATCTTCTTAGTAGTTATGGGCTTGTCTTGTTCAACCAGCACCTCATCAATAATCTTCTCAACCCCTGCTTCATCACAGAGCCTTTGGATGATGCTGGGGAATGCCAGTCTTGTGCTATCCTTGGTGCTTTTTAGCACCCTATTCATGTTGTTGGCAATTATTTTCCCAACATTCATATTCTCACCTTTCATGATGTTGTATATGAGCATAGCTCTCTCAACTGTCACCTCAGAGGTGTTGGATGTTAGGTTGAGAGATCTCCTCACAAAATCCAGCCACCCTCTTGCTTGGGGGCTCAAATCCCTTCTTCTCAGCTGGTTGGGTCTCCCATCTTTGTCATTTATCCATTGCACATTCAACACACAAATCTCGTTGAGGATTTCATCAAATCCTGGGTCTTCTTGCTTCATTCTTTCTTCATAGCTCCGAGTGGAGCTTGTTTGCTTCACCATGAGCATCCTGTCTATGTTAGAGGGGCTGTAGTCAATGGTTTTTCCCATAACAAAGCTAAGATAGCCATAGGGTTGCCCTGGCTGAGGCACAGTATTGGCGTAAAACTCTCTAACCAAGCTTTCCACCACTTTCCTTGGTGGATTACACAAGAGTGCCCATACTCTATTGTTAATTTCCCTGTTGATCTCAGGGTGCTCATTTCTTCCCAATTTAGAAGCCAACCTCTGGAATAATTTGCCTCTCACTCACTGATTTATGGAGAGGTTTGCTCGATGGTCTAGAATTTCTTCTTATAGAAAAGAATTACTTCGTTGTAAGCATAGCTCCAAACCAACGAACAACTGTCACAATCAAATTAAAATATGATTTTGTCACAAGTATAAACCCCTAAAGTTATAAACCGAAGTATTTAGACTCCGGGTCGTCTCCCTAGGAAACAATGTAGTGATTAGTTATTGGCTATGAAGGGGTAAAGAGGGGGGTTTTGGTTCATGAGATGGCAAGAAAGTAAATCAAGCAAGTGAGTAAAGAAAGCAAAATAGAGAACTCTTGGCTAAGACTTAGGTAATCGAGATCACCATCCTTGTCAACAAACCGAATATTGATAATTATGAGAGGCCAACCTATTAAGTCTACTTCTCAAAAGCTTTAAGTACGTAACATTTACTCCTAAGCTTGAAGTACGTCAAATAGGTTTGATCACATCAACCCTTAAGTCCTAACCTACCTACTAATTAACTTTGTAGTGGGTTAGCGTCAATGGGTATCAAATTGATCACCATGGGTTCTCAATGCACCAATTCCATCATACTCAATGACTCAAGTTTACCCAATTCCCTTGGCTTAGACCAAGAGTTGACAAAACTACTCAAAAACTAAGGAGAACATTTCATCAAACACATAGAGTGCAATAAAAGTAAACATCATAATTTTGCCAAAATAATAAAATTAACAACTACTAAGTGCAAGAAAAGTAAGATCACAACTCAATTCATCAATTAAAGAAACATCAACATCAAAATTGCATTAAATGTAAACCAAATCTAACATGAGTTCATCATTACAAATGAGAGAAAAATGAGAAATTAGCATCACAATTAAGAGAATCAAGATGTAGAGATGAGAAATTATAAAAGAAACAAGATGAAATAGAGTAATTGAACATGAATCTAAGATAATCTAACCTGATCCTAACCTAATTCTAGAGAGAAGAGGGGGCTTCTCTCTCTAGAAAACTAACTAAAGGCTTATGTTGGCTAAACTAATTGCTCTCCCTTTTCTTGGACTTCAATTCTGCATGAAATACACTCAGAAACAAGTTGGATTTGAGCCTGAGCAGCTCAAAAATCGCCCCCAGCATTTTGCCTTTAAGTGGGCCATGTAAGAATACCGGCGCGTGCGTGCCATGTACGCGTGCGCGTCGATTGGTAAATTCTCCATCCGCGCGGAAGTGGCATGTACGCGTGCGCGTCTATGGGCGAGGCCACTTTTGCGCGTGCGCGCCTCGTGCGCGTGCGCGTCCTTTGATGCATTCCCAATCTTTATTTTTTCATGCATTCTCCCCTTTGTACGTTTTTCTACTCATTTCTTCCATCCAATACTTGCCTTATAAATCTGAAATCACTCAACATACATATCAAGGTATCGAATGGAATTAAAGTGAATCAAAATTACCAATTTAAGGCCTAAAAAGCATATTTTTACACTTAAGCAAAATTCAAGGGAGAATTACAAAACCATGCTATTTCATTGAATAAATGTGGGAAAAGGTGGTAAAATCCCCCAAAATAAGCACAAGATAAATCACGAAATCGGGGTTTATCAAATCTCCCGACACTTAAATTAAGCATGTCTTCATGCTAAAATCAGGAAAGAAGCAAAGTGTGTTAACATTTATTCAATGCAACTAACTGATGCGCATAAACTAGTTATGCTACGATTTAGGAAATTGCACGATCGGCAAAATTCCTTCCGGCAAGTGCACCGGTTATCGTCAAGTAAAAACTCACAATAGAGTGAGGTCGAATCCCACAAGGATTGGTTGAGTGAGCAATTCGGATTAGAAGTGTGTTCTAGTTGAGCGGAATCAAGATTTAGATGAGAATTGCGGAATGTAAAATTGGCGGGAAAAGTAAATGACAAGAAATTGAAATGGCGGAATCTTAAATTGCATGAATTAAAGAGCAGAAGCTAAATTGCTGAAATTAAAAGGGAATGGGGGTGATTGCATAAATTGAGTTGCAGAATGTAAAGAGAAAGTGGAAATCAGAAATGGGGAATTCATTGGGTGTTAGGAGATATTGAGATCTCCGAATCAAAACATGTATATCTCTTCCTCAACCAATGCATTCATTGAATTTTGCTTGGCAATCTTATATGATTGGATCCCAATCCCTTGGCTCACCAATTCTCTCTAAAAACAAACAAATTCCCAATCCCTTGGTTTAAATGTTCATAAGAAGAGATGATGCTCGATCACTGATTATACCACACAGTTTCATGAACCACAATTTGGTAGGATTACATGTCACAATATCCATCCAAACCCCAATCCAATTCACTGTGAGAAAGCTTCTCTAGCATGAATCCTCCATTCCTTTCCCAAGGTTCCGAAGGATTCCAATTATGGGTAGTTTCTTTCCCAAGACAACTACCCAATGGAATTAGATCGAGAAGCTTTCTAACAAAATTCAAGAGAAAAGATTGAAGAAGAAGATAAACTATTATTGATTCATTGAATTACAATAGAGCTCCCTAACCCAATGAAAGGGGGTTTAGTGAGTCATAGCTCGGAATTCAATTACAAAGAAATGAAAACTAGCTAAATGCAAAAGTAAAAGTTCCAAAAGTTCCTTCTAACTTAAATTCTATCCTATTTATACACTTTCTATATTGAGCTTCTGTTGTGTTTCTTGGGCTTTGAGGCCTCTCCCTGCTTTCCTTTTGCCTTGGGTTTATGATCCATAATCTTGATGAGGCTGCTGATCCAAATTCTGTAACATTCATTGAGCCAACTTAGTGATAAACAAATAATGGCACATGACTCAATAAATTGAAATTTCAGACTCATCAATCCTTCAGGCCCAATCCCATAAACCATGATATTCAATTGGGTTTCATACCAGAATAAGTTTAAGTTAATGTTTGTGCTCAAATACTAACTTAAACCACAATATTTTTGGTCCAGAAACCTTTTCCAAGAGTGGCGTTTAAGTTGCAGTTTAAGCTTAAACTGCAGCTTAAACGCCAGACACTTCCAGTGAGGCCTTTTGTAGAAGCACGTTTAAGCTTCAGTTTAAGGTTAAACTGAAGCTTAAACGTAGAAATGGAAGAAGGCAGCCCTGGAGAGTCATGTAGTCGAACACGTTTAAGCTTCAGTTTAAGGTTAAACTGAAGCTTAAACGTGGATATAGGAAGGGCAGCCCTGGAGGTCGAACACGTTTAACCTCCAGTTTAAGGTTAAACTGGAGGTTAAACGTGGAAATGGAAGGAGGTTTAACCTCCAGTTTAAGGTTAAACTGGAGGTTAAACGTGGAAGCTTAGAAGGGTAGCCCTGGAGGTGTCGAACACGTTTAAGCTCCAGTTTGAGGTCAAACTGGAGCTTAAACGTGGAAATGGAGAGAGCAACCCTGGAGGAGAAAACTTGGTTGAACACGTTTAAGCTCCAGTTTGAGGTCAAACTGGAGCTTAAACGTGGAAATGGCTCCCTGGTGCTTTTCCCATTCTGGCGTTTAACCTCCAGTTTAAGGTTAAACTGGAGGTTAAACGTGGAACTCCTTCCTGAGTGGCATTCTCATTCTGGCGTTTAACCTCCAGTTTAAGGTTAAACTGGAGGTTAAACTTCAATTCCAGCATTTCTTAGCCTTCCTGATTCTGGCGTTTAAGTTCCAGTTTAGGCTTAAACTGGAACTTAAACTCCACATGTGATATTCAAGCTTCCTTTATTGATTTTGTTGCTTCCTTGCTTAGCCTCTTCTTCCCTGAAATCATCCAAACAATTGAATCAAAGTCTTGCAAAATTTCATGAGAAATCTTCCATTAATAGCATTCAAGTAATATAACTAAAAACTCATGGAATTTGCATCAAAATCATACTGTTTGGATGGTTCATTGCTTTGTTCTCATTTTAACCATTCTTGGTTACTTTAAGCTCAAGAAAATGCATAAAACAACTAAACTAACAGAAAAATGCTAGTGAAACTAGCCTAAGATGCCTTGGCATCACAACACCAAACTTAATACTTGCTTGTCCCTAAGCAAGTCCCGAGTTATTTGAGAAGAAAGTATGAAACAGAAAGTAATTACATTGGCAATATTAGCAAGCATTTGAAGTTCATCAGAAGGGTTTTATGCAGAAAGTTACAACATTACTTTTTCATTCTTATCAGGTAAGATTATCACTTTTTCATTGCATCCATCAAACACTGCTATGGCCTCTTGTTATTCTTATGTCCTTGGCACTTTTCTTTTCTTTGTTTTTCTTTTTTTTTTCTTAGAGCTTTTTTGCTCCTTGTTTGCTTAGTGTCATGTGTTGCACAAGCCTTTGGCATTTTCTTTTTCTTATCAGTGCACTACACATATCCACTTTAGGCATTTTAGTTCACATTTCTTCTTGAGACATTGGTGCCCAGCACCTCTTTGTGTGACTAAATGTTTTGTATTTAGGTTGCTCTTGATAATGGACTTTTGGTTGATAATCCCGGGTTAGTTAACCCAAGTTACCGAGTGTTGAAACACTCCTCAGAACCTATTCATCCAAGCATATCCTTAATACATAAACACCACAGGCATTTGTCTCAGAAGTTCAAACCATTGGTGCCTAGCTTATTTTCTCAATTTTTTTTTTTTGCTTTTTGGTTGCCCTTTTTCAGTGGCTTTTTCTTCTTCTTTTTCTTTCTTTTTCATGGCCAAAGACATTTATTTATCAAGATCCATAGACAGTTTTCAATTTCTACACAAAAAATGATAATTCTACACTCTATTTCCAGTGATCTGACTTAAACAATCAAGCATGCATACCACCACTTAATTCTACTTGATTTGTCACTAATTGAGCCAAGTCACTTTTGTTCAACTTTTCTTTTATTTTTGGAAACAGAACAAGCATGGCAAGCACTTGTTTAAGAAGGTGAAGTTATATCCAAACATCTAGGCATTCACTTTATTCAAAGCAATAAACAGACAAATATACTAAAAACTTCACATTCCAGAAAGATTCAACATTTACAGTTTAAACCAGAACAAGCATGCTTTTGTTTTGCCCTTTTTAAAGAATTATCAAGGAACAATACCACCTTGTGAAATTCCTTGTTTTCTCTTTGTTGCCAGGAAACACTTTGATTTCTCCTTCTTCTCCTAATTGTTGCTTCATGTTTTAAGATCCTTGTTTCCTTTCCTGCAAAGAGTGATGAAGTTGCTTGCTCTTCAAGCACTTGAGTGGTTAGCTCAACTATGTGTGGGTAAGTATCTGAGTCTTAAGTTGGTGTGTGAACACCAAACTTAGTCTCCCACTTACTTCTCTGTTCTTTGAATCCTTGAGTTCTCTTTGGAATGAAGTTGCTGCTAAGGGTTTTAAGCATTTCTGTGACTGCTTAGAATGGTTTTTCCTTTCATATAATTCAAAGGTTGTTGTGTTCAGTTGATCTTTATGGTGGAACACCAAACTTAGAGTCACACATTCCCCTTTGAATTATTGATCCACGAATTCATTGTTTGGTGTGAAATACCAAACTTAATTCTTTGCAATGCACAGAAACTACTTCACCCTTTTTATTGAAACAAATAAAGAAACAGCAAAAGGGTATTACCTCAGGTTGGGTTGCCTCCCAACAAGCGCTTCTTTAACGTCATTAGCTTGACGGTCAGCTTCCTCAGTTGAGGTGATATTTAACCTTGTCCTTCTCCTCCACATCTCCCAAGTAATGTATGAGTCTTTGACCGTTCACAATGAAGGTTCGTTGTGACTTTTCTTCCATGATTTCTACTTGTCCATATTTGGAGACCTTGGTGACAAGGAATGGTCCAGACCACCTTGATTTTAGCTTCCCTGGAAATAGCTTCAGCCTAGAATTGTAGAGCAATACTTTTTGTCCTTCTTCAAATTTTCTTGGGGCTATGTTGCTGTCATGCTTCTTCTTTGCTCTTTCTTTGTAAATTTTGGCATTCTCATAAGCTTCAGCTCTGAACTCTTCCAACTCTTGAATTTGCAACATCCTTCTTTCTCCAGCAGCTTTGCTGTCCAAGTTCAAAAGTTTCAAGGCCCAGTATGCCTTGTGCTCCAACTCCAGTGGCAAATGGCAAGCTTTTCCGTATACTAGTTGGTAAGGAGACATTCCAATTGGTGTTTTGAAAGCTGTCCTATATGCCCAAAGAGCATCATCTAGCTTAATCGACCAGTCCTTCCTTGAAGTTCCCACAGTCTTTTCCAGGATCCTTTTGAGTTCTCTGTTAGATATTTCGACTTGCCCACTTGTTTGTGGATGGTATGGTGTGGCTACCTTGTGTTTGACTCCATATTTTAGAAGCAATGCCTCTAATGGTTTGTTGCAGAAGTGGCTTCCTCCATCACTGATGATTGCTCTTGGAACCCCAAAACGGCAAAAAATGTGTTTTCTGAGGAAGTTCATGACTACCTTATTATCATTGGTTGGAGTTGCTATTGCTTCAACCCATTTGGAGACATAGTCTACTGCCACAAGAATGTAATTATTTGAGTATGAGGAGGGAAAGGGTCCCATGAAATCTATCCCCCATACATCAAACAATTCAAGTTCCAGAATGAATTGTTGTGGCATTTCATTTCTTCTTGGCAGGTTCCCCGCTTTCTGGCATTCATGGCAGTGCTTCACTAGTTCCTTTGCATCTTTGAAGATAGTGGGCCAATAAAAACCACACTGCAACACCTTAGCTGCTGTTCTTTCTCCTGCAAAATGTCCTCCATAAGTGGAGCCATGGCAGTCCCATAAGACTTCTCTTCCTTCTTCCTCTGATATGCATCTTCTGAGTATGCCATCGGAACATTTTTTTGAACAAGTATGGTTCGTCCCAGATGAAGTATTTGGCATCATTTACCAATTTCTTCCTTTGATGCTTGTTAAATTCCAACGGCAAACTCCCAGTGGCCTTGAAGTTTGCTATGTCTGCAAACCAAGGTGCTTTGTGAATTACCATGAGTTGTTCATCAGGAAAGCACTCATTTATATGTGTGCTTTGTGCGCTTCCTTCTTCACATGGTATCCTTGATAAATGGTCTGCCACCTTGTTCTCTACACCCTTCTTGTCTTTGATTTCAATGTCAAATTCCTGCAACAAAAGAACCCATCTAATAAGTCTTGGTTTGGATTCTTGTTTAGCAAGTAAGTATTTTAAAGCTGAATGATCAGTGAAGACAATGACTTTAGATCCAATGAGATAGGATCTAAATTTGTCAAATGCAAAGACTATTGCCAAGAGTTCTTTTTCAGTGGTTGTGTAATTCCTTTGGTTATCATTCAAGACTTTACTGGCATAATAAATCACATGTACCAAATTGTCTTTCCTTTGTCCTAACACTGCCCCAATAGCAAGGTCTGATGCATCACACATCAGTTCAAAAGGTAAGTTCCAATCAGGTGGGGCAATGATAGGTGCAGAGGAAAGTTTTTGCTTCAAAAGTTCATGGGCTAGCATGCAATTTTTATCAAATACAAAGGGTGTATCAGAGACAAGCAAGTTACTCAAAGGTTTGGCTATTTTAGAAAAGTCTCTAATAAACCTTCTGTAAAAACCAGCGTGTCCCAAAAAACTCCTAACTGCCTTGACATTACTTGGTGGAGGTAGTTTTTCAATGAGTTCCACCTTAGCTCTGTCCACCTCAATGCCTCTATTAGAGATTTTGTGGCCAAGGACTATTCCTTCTGTGACCATGAAATGACATTTTTCCCAGTTTAATACTAGGTTAGTCTCTTGGCACCTCTTAAGCACCAAGGCAAGGTGGTGTAGGCAGCTAGGAAAAGAATCTCCAAACACAGAAAAATCATCCATGAAGACCTCAATAAATTTTTCAATCATGTCCGAAAAGATGGACAGCATGCATCTTTGGAAAGTGGCAGGTGCATTGCACAATCCAAAGGGCATGCGTCTATAAGCAAAAACTCCATATGGACAAACAAACGATGTTTTCTCTTGATCTCTAGGATCAACTACTATCTGATTATAGCCTGAGTATCCATCCAAAAAGCAATAGTAAGCATGTCCTGCAAGCCTTTCAAGCATCTGATCCATGAATGGGAGTGGGAAATGATCTTTTCTGGTGGCTTCATTGAGCTTCCTGTAGTCTATGCACATCCTCCACCCAGTGACAGTTCTTGTGGGTATGAGTTCGTTCCTCTCATTTGGCACCACAGTTATGCCACCTTTCTTGGGAACTACATGGATGGGACTAACCCATGGGCTATCAGAAATGGGGTAGATTACCCCTGCCTGCCATAACTTCATGACCTCCTTTTGTACCACTTCTTTCATGACGGGATTCAATCTTCTCTGAGCTTGGATGGAGGGTCTAGCATCCTCTTCTAACAAGATTTTATGCATGCATATTGATGAACTTATCCCCTTCAAATCAGCTAGGGTCCATCCAATGGCATCTTGATGAGTTTGTAGCACCTTAATCAATTCTTCTTCCTGTTCTTAACTCAGGGCAGAGCTAATGATAACAGGATGACTCTCATCACTACCCAAGTATGCATACTTGAGATTAGGGGGCAATGCTTTGAGCTCAGGTTTTGGTGCTTCCTTCTCTTCTTTCACTATCTCTGGCATGTTTGGCATGGTTGTTTCAGCAGCCTTGATGTCACTAACTTCTATGTCCTTGGTGAACTCCTCCTCTGCCACTTCCTTTGTTGTTTCCTCAAAGGTTTCTTGTACTGCAATGTCCACTACATCCACCCTCATGCATTCCCTTAGTGATTCTGATGGATAGCTCATTGCCTTGAATACATTAAACACCAATTTCTCATCATGTAGTCTAAGAGTGAGTTCACCCTTTTGTACATCTATGATGGCTCCAGCAGTAGCCAGGAAGGGTCTTCCCAGAATTATTGAAGCTTTGGCTTCTTCCTCCATATCTAACACCACAAAATCAGCAGGAAATATAAAATCTCCCACCTTCACCAACAAATCCTCAACTATCCCATGAGGGAATTTAAAAGTTCGATCTGCCAATTGGAGGGCCATTCTTGTTGGTTTGGCTTCCTCAATCTTCATTCTTCTCATCATTGTTAGAGACATCAAATTGATACTGGCCCCTAAGTCACACAAGGCCTTCTCCACCATGACTTCTCCTATGATGCAGGGGATTTGGAAACTGCCTGGATCCTTCAATTTTTGAGGCAATTTGTGCTGAATGATGGCACTGCATTCTTCAGTTAACAACACAGTTTCCTCATTTCTCCAGCTTCTCTTCTTGGTCATCAATTCCTTTAAGAATTTTGCATATAGTGGCATTTGCTCTATTGCCTCAGCAAAGGGAATGTTGATTTGAAGCTTCTTGAAAATCTCCAAGAACCTGGAGAATTGGCCATCCTTTTCACTTTTCATCAAACGTTGAGGATATGGTGCCTTAGGTGTATAAGGCTTCAGGATCTCTTTTTCTTTTTCTTTTGTTGCAGACGATGTAAAAGATTGTCCTTGTTCCTTATCTCTCACATTTTCCTTTGCTTCATCCTCTGTGGTTTCCTTTGAGATCTCCTTTAGATTTTTTCCACTTCTGAGGGTTATGGCCTTACATTCTTCCCTTGCAATAGCCTTGGCAGCATGAGAAACGCTTGTCCCAGGGGTTTGCTTAGACAAATACACAATTTGATTTTCTAGCTTCTGGATGGCAGCTCCTTGGTTTTGCAGGTTAGAATTTACTTCTTCCTTAAAAGCTTTCAATTCGGTTATGTCTTGACTCATGGTTGCAAGCATTCCTTCTATCCGGTTTAATTGATCTTGAAATTGTTGGTTCGGATTAGGTTGGGTAGGTTGATTATTTTGGCCATGATATGATGGTTGGGAGTAAGTGTTTTGTGTGGCTTGGTATGATCTTTGGTTGGAGTTTTGGTATGTGGAATTGTTATGTTGGTTGTGGTTGTAAGGCTTGTGGTTTTGTGGTTGGGTTTGTTGGTTCCCCCACCCAAAGTTTGGGTGATTTTTCCATCCTGGGTTGTAAGTGTTGGAATGTGGATCATATGATTGCCTTTGTTGGTTTCCCACATAGTTGGCCTCTTCCCAATCACCTCCTTCAATGCTTACTTCCTCTTGATCTTGTGTGTGTATTGCAGCTACTTGCTTTGTTTCTAATTGCCTGGTAAGCTCTGCTAGTTGCTTGGCAAACACCTTGTTTTGGGCTAGAATTGTATCAACATGGTTCAGCTCCATGACTCCCTTAGTGTTGTGCCTCTCTGATGCATAGTAGTACTCATTCTCAGCCACTGTCTCAATTACTTCAATGGCTTCTTCCACAGTCTTTTTCCTGTTCAATGAACCTCCTGATGAATGGTCTACAGCCTTCCTTGATTCATAAGACAGTCCATCATAGAAAATATGCAATTGCACCCAATCATGGAACATGTCTGGTGGGCATTTCCTTGTCAAATCCTTGAATCTCTCCCATGCCTCATAGAGAGTTTCACCATCTTGTTGTCTAAAAGTCTGAACCTCAGATCGAAGCCTATTGACCTTTTGTGGGGGGTAGAAACGTGCCAGAAACTTGCTTTCCACCTCATCCCATGTTGTTAGACTCCCCTTGGGAATGATTCCAGCCACTTAGCTGCTTTGTCCCTAAGTGAAAATGGGAACAAAAGCAGTTTATAGGCATCTTCCTGGACTCCATTGGACTTCACAGTGTCACAAATTCTCAGGAATTTTGTGAGATGTTGGTTGGGATCTTCATTAGCACTCCCACCAAATGAACAATGATTCTCCACAAGTGATATTAGCTGTGGTTTGAGTTCAAAATTGTTGGCCTGAATGGGTGGTTTCTGAATGCTGCTACCACAATTCCCAGAGGTTGGGTTTATGTATGAACTAAGAACCCTCCTCTCAGGAATGGCATTGTTTCCATCAGCTCTCTCATGGTTGTGAACTTCTCTATCCATGTTGAGATCTAGAGCTTCCTCAAAATTGTCCTCAGATTCTCCTTCAGATTCTTCTTCTCCCAGTACTCTCTTCCCTCTTGCTTCCCTTCTAAGTCTATGAAGGGTCCTCTCTGGTTCGGTATATGGAGGAGTTGATGTCTCTCCTCTCCTACCTGTCATACAAGAACACAGCACAGGCAACAAACAAGTGAAATACTCTTGGTTAATGGAAGAGTATGGTTAGAGCAATTGAGGAATTAATTCAAACAGTTAGTGAGTCAGTGGGTTAGTTGCTTGAATTTAAAGGCATAAAGAAAGAAAGCATGTAACAGAGTGCAGAAATTAAAATTCAACAAGTAACTTGTACTGAATTAATCAAAACAAAAAAAAAAATGCTCAATCTAGTTAACTTCCAATTTGAGAATTGTCAATCGAAAACCAATCCCCGGCAACGGCGCCATAAACTTGATGCGCATAAACTAGTTATGCTACAATTTAGGAAATTGCACGATCGGCAAAATTCCTTCCGGCAAGTGCACCGGTTATCGTCAAGTAAAAACTCACAATAGAGTGAGGTCGAATCCCACAAGGATTGGTTGAGTGAGCAATTCGGATTAGAAGTGTGTTCTAGTTGAGCGGAATCAAGATTTAGATGAGAATTGCGGAATGTAAAATTGGCGGGAAAAGTAAATGACAAGAAATTGAAATGGCGGAATCTTAAATTGCATGAATTAAAGAGCAGAAGCTAAATTGCTGAAATTAAAAGGGAATGGGGGTGATTGCATAAATTGAGTTGCAGAATGTAAAGAGAAAGTGGAAATCAGAAATGGGGAATTCATTGGGTGTTAGGAGATATTGAGATCTCCGAATCAAAACATGTATATCTCTTCCTCAACCAATGCATTCATTGAATTTTGCTTGGCAATCTTATATGATTGGATCCCAATCCCTTGGCTCACCAATTCTCTCTAAAAACAAACAAATTCCCAATCCCTTGGTTTAAATGTTCATAAGAAGAGATGATGCTCGATCACTGATTATACCACACAGTTTCATGAACCACAATTTGGTAGGATTACATGTCACAATATCCATCCAAACCCCAATCCAATTCACTGTGAGAAAGCTTCTCTAGCATGAATCCTCCATTCCTTTCCCAAGGTTCCGAAGGATTCCAATTATGGGTAGTTTCTTTCCCAAGACAACTACCCAATGGAATTAGATCGAGAAGCTTTCTAACAAAATTCAAGAGAAAAGATTGAAGAAGAAGATAAACTATTATTGATTCATTGAATTACAATAGAGCTCCCTAACCCAATGAAAGGGGTTTAGTGAGTCATAGCTCGGAATTCAATTACAAAGAAATGAAAACTAGCTAAATGCAAAAGTAAAAGTTCCAAAAGTTCCTTCTAACTTAAATTCTATCCTATTTATACACTTTCTATATTGAGCTTCTGTTGTGTTTCTTGGGCTTTGAGGCCTCTCCCTGCTTTCCTTTTGCCTTGGGTTTATGATCCATAATCTTGATGAGGCTGCTGATCCAAATTCTGTAACATTCATTGAGCCAACTTAGTGATAAACAAATAATGGCACATGACTCAATAAATTGAAATTCAGACTCATCAATCCTTCAGGCCCAATCCCATAAACCATGATATTCAATTGGGTTTCATACCAGAATAAGTTTAAGTTAATGTTTGTGCTCAAATACTAACTTAAACCACAATATTTTTGGTCCAGAAACCTTTTCCAAGAGTGGCGTTTAAGTTGCAGTTTAAGCTTAAACTGCAGCTTAAACGCCAGACACTTCCAGTGAGGCCTTTTGTAGAAGCACGTTTAAGCTTCAGTTTAAGGTTAAACTGAAGCTTAAACGTAGAAATGGAAGAAGGCAGCCCTGGAGAGTCATGTAGTCGAACACGTTTAAGCTTCAGTTTAAGGTTAAACTGAAGCTTAAACGTGGATATAGGAAGGGCAGCCCTGGAGGTCGAACACGTTTAACCTCCAGTTTAAGGTTAAACTGGAGGTTAAACGTGGAAATGGAAGGAGGCATCCTGGAGGTCGAACACGTTTAACCTCCAGTTTAAGGTTAAACTGGAGGTTAAACGTGGAAGCTTAGAAGGGTAGCCCTGGAGGTGTCGAACACGTTTAAGCTCCAGTTTGAGGTCAAACTGGAGCTTAAACGTGGAAATGGACAGAGCAACCCTGGAGGAGAAAACTTGGTCGAACACGTTTAAGCTCCAGTTTGAGGTCAAACTGGAGCTTAAACGTGGAAATGGCTCCCTGGTGCTTTTCCCATTCTGGCGTTTAACCTCCAGTTTAAGGTTAAACTGGAGGTTAAACGTGGAACTCCTTCCTGAGTGGCATTCTCATTCTGGCGTTTAACCTCCAGTTTAAGGTTAAACTGGAGGTTAAACTTCAATTCCAGCATTTCTTAGCCTTCCTGATTCTGGCGTTTAAGTTCCAGTTTAGGCTTAAACTGGAACTTAAACTCCACATGTGATATTCAAGCTTCCTTTATTGATTTTGTTGCTTCCTTGCTTAGCCTCTTCTTCCCTGAAATCATCCAAACAATTGCATCAAAGTCTTGCAAAATTTCATGAGAAATCTTCCATTAATAGCATTCAAGTAATATAACTAAAAACTCATGGAATTTGCATCAAAATCATACTGTTTGGATGGTTCATTGCTTTGTTCTCATTTTAACCATTCTTGGTTACTTTAAGCTCAAGAAAATGCATAAAACAACTAAACTAACAGAAAAATGCTAGTGAAACTAGCCTAAGATGCCTTGGCATCACTAACTAAATACAATCTATCTATATGCAATCTATTTACATGATGCAATGGCTTAGTCAAAATAAATCAATTTTCAAGAATACACATGCAAGCATAAGGGCTAAGGTATTAGCAATCAAAGCAAACCAAAATTGGATTGAATCATTTGAAATAGTTCATAAACTTGCAAGAAAAGATTATCATAGGTGGAAACATGTAATTGAGCGATTGAACCCTCGCCGGATGTGTATCCGCTCTATGCACTCAAGTGTATGGAGTTGATTCACTCAATTCATTCCTAATCATGCTTTCCAAGATTCATTTTTCATCTAACAATCAACAATTACTTTATGCATGCATACAAATATCATGAGGACTTCCCATAGGTTGTAATGGGGCTAGGATCAAGGTAGGATGCATATGGTCAAGTGAGCTTGAAATTTGAATCTTTGATTAACTTAAACTTCCCCACCTAACCGATGATAACCTAGACAATTCTAAACAAACTAGCTATTCAAACTTTGGGACATTTTGTTCCCTTCTTGTTGCATTGTAAATTTTCTAAAATATTTTTTTAAAGAAACATGAATGCATATGGTTTACACATGATTAATACATGAGCATGTACCAATTCTTGAGAACTTTTCAACAAAAACATATACACTTTTATCTCTACCCAATGTTCCCAACTTCCCAAAATTAATTGATGACACTTACT